>NC_056743.1:146028572-146198764 GCF_019279795.1 Protopterus annectens | reverse complement strand
TAGTATTTTGCAGACCGAGTAATATATAGATTTAGCCTTATCTGGAAGACTACTTCATTCTGGCAGAGTGCAGAGAAACGCTGCTCAGGACCTCCTTTTTGTCATAATCCTCCTAACTTCCTTAGGGTTCACCATCTATGAGAAGAAATCAAAGCAAACTCACTCCTGGAGGATCATTTTCTTGGGTGCACTGCTGGACACAGCCAACCCCTAAGTCTATTCGTACCCAGTTTACTAGGGCAGCCTCCACTTCCACAGCTTTCCTCAGAGGAGTTCCCACCAGTGACATCTTGGAAGCTGGTACCTGGACCTCGCTCCATACCTATGCAAAGCATTACCACCTTCCACTTTTCTTTAAGGCTAGGGCAGGGTTTGCCTCTGCAGTTCTGCAGGGCTTACTTACCCATGCCTAGGTCTCTAATTCTTCCACCCCTCTTATCAGCTTTGGAATCCTCCCACAGATGATGACTGCAACAGTAAAACACGAAGAACATAGTACAGCTGTGTACACTTACCATCAATGCAGATGTTCGAGTGAATGCACGGTTGCAGTCCTGGTTTCCCCTCCCTCCTTCCCCCTTATACCGTCTTTCCTTAGGGAGTCATTAGCTTCTTAGGATGGTTTTTACCACCAGGACCACTTTTGCTATATTTCCTTGGGCTTCTGACTGCTTAAGGCAAGAAAAACTAATGTAATATGGGATTTTGTTTCATAGGATATGGTTTTATGCTGTTGGCCACTCATTATGGAGTATGTCATGAGGCTCCAACTCCTGATACTGGATTAATTGTTCACATGTATTGCCAAGTCTGTGTTTTTATTTATTTATTTTTTTTACAGAATTTCCTTTAGACTTTAGGTTCTTCTGTTTGCAGGATCTTCCTCTAATCCTGCCTGCCATCATTTCCAAATAATAGATGATCTACAGATGAGTTATACTTTCATAAACATTTTCTGTAGTATAGTTCATGCTGAGGATGGCTGCAAAAGTCGGAAATTAATTATAGAAGGTCAGACCTATCCCCGGCAACAGTCTTTAGCTCATCTGTTTTGATCACAAGGTATTTCTAGGCAAACAATTGTATACAATTACTTCTGCTTCAGGGCATTTTCTCAATGGACTGAACCTAGTGCACTTTCTTTGGGAGCTACCTTCTGGCATCCTTATAATGTTCTAGCCATCTCAGCTGACTCCTTCACTTAGAGAAGAGCAGTCTCCATACTCTAAAGTTATCCTGTGGTAGACAGTCTTGTTACTCTCTAGGAATTATGTCTGTGTTCTCATTAAAGTCAATATCCAAAGTTCATGACTATAGATAAAGATGGGGGTGGGGTCATAGACTGATTTTGTAAACTGTATTTTGTCTTGTTACTCGTCTGATTTCCCATCTACACTACAGAACAGTGCCACTGCACCAATGCGTGTGGTCATTGTCCTGATCTTGAGTAGTCCTCATTCATGAACAATTTTACTTGAAATAGCTGCTGCCATACAGTGTAAACAGAAGAATCTACTCTCTTCTGTGACTGAACTATGGCTGCTTCTGTGCTTACGTGACATCATAGTCACATGAGGCTGAGAGGCAACATCAACTGCTAATAGTAAAGATGCAACCTTTACTTTACCAAAGTGGCGACTCTCTTGGGTATAGCTGCTCCTTGACCATCCTCTGTATGGACATCACAAACTGAAGGGGTGGCAGCCCATCCTGGAAGCCTTAAATATATTCAGCTCAGTGTTGTAAATGACATTTCACTCCTCAGATATGCCGCTCTTAGTCTCTAGTGACTGTGACAACTTAGATCCACCTCTCTCTCACATCTGATAGCGTGTCAGTAAAATATTTCAAGGTAGCTGCAAAGATTGAAATTCCAATATCTATGCTTATAAATCATTCTCCAAGAAAGTGTAGTCCCCAGATTCTGGAAACAATTCTATTAGTCCCTTGCATAAAGGGCAAAACACCCATTTTGTGTTAATGTTGCAATCAGCTGGATTAAGTAAGCAGCAACTTCCAGTAATACATACAATTCATGTATTGCTATTACTTCCCTGTTAAACTATTTTCTTTAAAACTTTTACCATGTTTTCATATTCCACTATATTTCTCCTTAATTTGTACCCATCATTTTGTCTAACTTTCATAAAAACTTATCGGTATGTGTGTTCCATGGTTTATACCCTCCCTCATTAATTTCCTCTTTTTTAGTTGTATCTCTTGCCAACCATTTCTTTCTTTTTCCCTCCTTTGCTATTTCATTATCACCTAATATGGCCGACACTGCTGTGTTACCCAAAAATCTAATCCCTGTTACTCTACCTGTTATTTCGTCTGAATATGTAACACAGCCTATCTTTAAAAATTCTCTTGCTTGTATGTCAACTCTTTTTGTTTTAGGGTTTCCTCATCACATTACTTTTTATCTTCTTTACAATTTGATATTCTTTTTCTTTTCTTACGTAAACATTGAAGGTCCCAATCGTTGCTATTGAAATGTCAACACACATTTTTTAATTTTCAAACAATGTTTTTCTAATAAGTTTGTATACATATCTTACCATTACCCTTGCAGAATTTCCATTTAGTCTGAAATCGCATCTTCCTGGTATCCTAGTTGTTGCATCAGTAATTTTATTTCATCTAATTCTAACACAAAACATGTTTCTTATCCCTCTGACCGTATAATCCTTTTCCCCTTGCATCTTCATTTTTATTTTGCTTCTCTTTAACACTACTTGTATCCAGAAAAAAAATAATGCATTATTATTCTTGCACCATTCAGCAGCTCTTAAACTCCTTATGTCGTATCCTATGTTGTTCAAATTTAGTCTCAAAATACCTAAATCATCTTTTCCCTTATTTGCATATTTTTTCCTACTATTCTTATTTTTCTATTCATTCCTTCAGTAGATTTAACTTTTCTGCCCTTGTTCTTCCTCATTTGTGACCAACCTCCTCCTCTTCACTTGACAATCCATAATTCTTAATTTTTCTGTCTGAATCTCCTTCACTATTAGTCCTTTTCCTGTTATTTCATGGTTTGTTTTTTTCTTTCACTTACTTACTTACAGCCAAAACTTTCTTCCTGAATATTGTTTTCTCTATATTATCTTTTGTCCATCTCAGTTTTTCAAGTAGCCTTTCTTTTTTTCTTTTCTTTTCTTTTTTTTTCACCACTAGACATTAAAATAAAAATCCAGACTCTTCTATTTTCTAGAAAATGGTGTATAGTTTTTATTGGTATGGGATTGCTACCTGCATTGCCTACATCTTTTTTCTGTGTATTTTAGAACAAAATTACCCCATAATAAAGCAAGATTTCACTTGGTCCCAGTACATAATGGTTGTTCTTTTCCTGTTGATTATTTTATTTGAAATACGCTGTCCATTGTTAGTTATGCCTATCCAATGTAACCCACACTTCTTATCCCCTTATCAATAAATTTCTGTTATGTTTTCTTTGACCTACACTTTATCAACTACTGTCAGAAAAGTTTTGAGTTCAAATTCCTCTTTTTCTGAAGGTCTGAATTATACACTAACTTTCCAAAGTATGATGCATTATTTTTCTTTGTTTCAGACATAAACTTTACTGCACCCAAAAAAGCCTCAATTTACTTAATAAATAGCTTATGATCCTAAATCCATCAATGCTCTTGTGCCTTTTAAAATAAATTTTAATGGTAGGATAATATTGTCCATAACATCTTGCCTGTCTTAGTGTCACTGTTTTTTCTTCTTACCACTGGACATTTTTTTGTGAAATTGCTGCATTTCTGCTCCTGTCAAATGTCTCACTTCACATTTTACACAGCTTCTTGATCTTTGACTTACAGCTGCATATATTTTTCTGTATTTCATTTCTGTTACCTACATTACACTGTTGTACAAACAAACCATTGGAAAATGTAAAAGGTCACCAAGTGGATAGTGAACAAGCTTTTAGAAGAGCTATGGTTTTTCAACACAGTAATATTGCAAGGGAAGTTAAGGACCTCATTCAAAGAAATTGGAAGATGTTAAAGCACAATAAGGACTTAGTACACAAAGTAGGTGATCATCCTAACTTTGTTTATAAAACAGGAACAAATCTGAAAAAGGTGTTCGAAAGTAACAGTTATAGACGTACAACTATTTTGGACAAGGGAACTAGTAGGTGTGGTAGGTGTGGGTATTGTAGATACATTTTGGACGAAGTACCCATCACCTTAAAAATTATGGCAACAGTAGGATTTATTTAAAGAAGGGTAACTGTCATACCAAGGGTATTGTGTACTTGGCCCTGTGTAGAGTCTGTCCTAGTTTCTACATAGGGAAGTCAGTGAGAGCGTTGAACAAACGAATTTATGAACATTTATATAACATAAAAAAAGGGAATATTAATAATGCATTAAGCAAACGTTTACAAATGGAGCCTAAACACACTGGCTTTCATTTTGGGATTCTTGAACAAGTACCTATTGACCCTAAAGGGGGAGATTGGGAGAATTGTCTATGCTGTAGGGAGACCTATTGGCAAATTAGATTGAACACCACCCACCCCCCGGGACAAAATGAGAATATTTCTATTAAGCCTTATTTGATTAAAAAAGCAGAAGATTTATCAAAATAATTACTTAAAACAACCACTGAAACAATTATTAAAGTAACATTTTGATTGTATTGTTTAACACAATTTTAAAGTATTTTAAATTTTTGACATCATTTTTTTCTTTTTTAGATAGAACTGTTATTTTGTGTCCTTTTATACTACTTTAATTCAAAGTTTTATCAAGTTTATTAATGTTTGGTAAACAAAGTGAATTTACTTGTGTTTTTAAACTTGACAGTTGTAAAAATGTGCGTGGTTACTTTAAATTTAGGTCAGACTGGTTTTGGCGCCTTTTTTTTAAAATGAAGTTATTTAAAGATGGCTGATTCAACAGTTATACTGTTTTTACATTTGAAAAAGCCCCACAATTGAGTTAGGGTGAAAGCACTTGTGGAATTTATACAATAAACGTTTTATGGACTTGCAACCTGTGTGCTGATACAATCGTTTTATTGGATTAGGGACAAATAATTGCCAATTGACTGACAATTACATTTAGAATGCTTCCCATTGGGCTGCATTGCCTGAGGAACTTAACACTCCTTTGGAGGATAATCAATTCCGTTTCATCACCTCCATGTCCATGCACACAGACTGTTCATCTGGTTTAAAGGCTGTGTCACTTTAATCCTAAGAGACTTGGCAAACACAGCTGGGCTTTAGAAATAAAGCATTTTTTTGTATGTTTTTCTCATGCCTTGATAAATATCCCTGCATGCTGCTTGATCTCTCTGCTCCACATATTTGACATTATCTTGCTAATTAATGTACTACAGGACTTTATTCATTTTTAATACCCAATTTACAAAGCAGAGTTTGCAATTCCTCAAGGTTTGGACATTGAATTTGATTGAACTGATCATTCATTTTACTGTTGTGACATTGTTAAAAGTTCATAAAATTTGCTGTATTCATATGATTCCCTGCTATTTCTCATCATCAATATCAACCTTTTACCTTTTATAGTAAATAGATTAAACATGTTTTTATGAATGTCATCACCAATTATGTTACACCCAGACTCTCTGCTTTACAGATTGCTAGTGTTAACAGTTTATTTTTTTTATTTAACATTTGTTAACCGGGAAAGTCCGACTTGGAATAAAGCCAATTTTCACTGGAGGCCCGGGGAAAAACACACCAGATGCATGTATTTGTGACATGGGAGGAAACCAGAGTACCTGGAGGAAACTGACAAGAATGCAGGGAGGACATGCAGAGACTCCACACAGAAGGCACCTCAGCTGAGAATCAAACCGAAAAACCTCTTGCTGTTAGGCCACCACTACCACTGCGCCGTCCAAAACTTTCTACTCTTTCCATAGCAGAGGATGGTTTCAATCCATCAGTCTCTGGGTTATGGACCCATCACTCTTCTGCTGCACCACTCTGCTGGTTTATAGTTTTATGATCAGCAGTGTAGTGGCATTTCTCACTTTTATTAACATTATCATCTGGGGAAGAGTTAGTTTTTTCCTGTTCTTGTTCTACAAGTGACTAGTCTGGTGTCTGCCTTACCTTCTTTAGAACAGATAAAATTATTCTCATTACTTATTAAACGTCATTATTTTAGCTCATTTTATTGTTTTTTTATTCAAAGAAATTTTTATTAATTTGTTCCATATCTTCAAATAGATTTAACCATAAATAGTGAAACAAAAAATATAATCAACTAGTCAACTATTTATAAAATATATACAATTGCCTAAGTATACAATCTATAACATCAAATGTTTCCATGTACAATATGGAATTTATAATAAGATGTTGTGCTGACTAATCAGATCAATTTTTGTCCAATATTCTGTCAACGTTCTGCCAATAAATGATGTATGATTTTGTCTTATCAGTGCTTTTGTTTGATTGCTACTTCCTTTCGAGACACAAAGACTGCGATTTTCTTTAAACCTTGAAAAGTTGTTGGTGCTTTATTCTGCCAGTCAGTTGTTATGGCTTTATATGGAATGGCAAGCGATGTCCACATTAAAGGATATTTTACTTTTGGGACACATTGTGGTATGGGTACATTAAACAAAACTAATGACTTGGTTAACTGAAAAGTATCATTAAAAATTGTTTAAAAGAAAAATAATTTCAAACCAATATTTATTCAGTGAAGGACTATCAAAAAACATGGGTTCCCAATCTGCTTTTGTATGCATTTTACATCTCCAACAATCAATATGTTTCTTGTATATTAGTTCTAATCTGTGATGGGTTATCAAGGATCTACGTAGGAATTTCCATGCATATAGTTTCCACTGAACTGACTTTGTGGTAAGGCTTGGTGATAAAATGATCATTCTTTTTTGTTTTTATCAGGATCCTCTTGATCGACCTGATTATAATCATTCCAATAATTATTATTGGTATAGTTTTGTTTCTTTAAGTGTGTGAATTTTGGCTAGGTATCCTTTTCCTTTATAAGTATTATTTATTAAAAGTATCAAAAGATCTATGAACTTAGGAATATTATTTTTAAAAGTCGATGTTATCAATTCCAGCTTGTGATGTACTGTCTTATTTGTTGTATTGGTAGCCACAATGTATCATCCAACTCAAATTTCTTTTTGATTTGATCTAGTGTGAGTAATGTATTGCCATTGAGTATTTGATACCAATACATCACTTCTTTTTCTTTAAGCTCTTTAATTACATTTGACAAAATTGTAGTAATACATTCTTGTGTACAAGCTAAATGATGTAATATACAAAAAACTTGTCTTTATATCTGGGTTCATGTTTATATATTTTCTAAACAGAATTATTGTTTCAGTGATAATTATATACTTTTTTTTACTTTTATTAAATAGGTTATCTTTTATCAATTTATAAAAGACTTGTTGGATTTGTATTTTATTGTTTATTGGCTGAGTTACTAATGATGTTACATATAGATTCATGAATTAATTTCCATTTGGCTGTCGAGTTCATCCATAGTGTAACCATTTTAGTAATAGATGCCAATGAATAAATCTCTATATCTGGTAGATTAATTCCACCCTTCTCCCAAATTTTTAAAAGATTAAGCATGATTGTAGGCTTATTGTTAAGCCAAAGGAGATTCAGCATCATTTTATTGTATTACTGTATAATTTGTTTAGGAGGAGGAATGGAAAAGGATTGTATATAATATAAAAAATTGGGGAAGATTATTGATTTAATTATATACAACCTGTCTTCCATTGTATAAAACATCATATTCCTGATCTGCATTAATGATTTATTTGACTTAGTATATGAATATAGTTGATAATTGTTTCCCTAGTGTTGCTAGTGAGTACAATTCCTAGGTATTTAATTTTATTATCAGGCACTAAGTACTTGGTCATTATTTAATTCCCTTTTATTTGGGTTAATAACATTTTTGTTTTGATTTTGTCAAATACAAGACCAAAAATGGTTAGAAGTTAATTGTTTGGAATAATTCACTTGAATTATGTTCATCAGATATTGTCAACAAGATGTCATCAGCAAATTGTATTTTAATTTCTAAGTTATTCCCAAATACTGTGCCTTTAATATTTGTGCTCATTCTAATATGGTAAGCAAAAGGCTCAATTGCTAATGCAAACCGTAAAGATTTAGCTGGATATCCATGTTTAGTTCCTTTTCTAATGGTTATAGAAGTACAGAGACATGATCCAATGTTAACATACGCCAGAGAATTTCCATATAGTGTTTTAAGAATGTGAATTGTTGTGAAAAATATATTCTTGTAGTACCACCAGTAAATAATTCCAAGCTATTGAATCAAAGTCGCTATTGATGTCTAGATTCACCAGAGTCGTGTCTTTCTTACTTAAATCAATATAATTTATCAAGGCAAGAATTCTTTTAATATTATTGTAGGCATTTCTATCTTTTATGAACCTTTCTGGTTGTGATCAATTAATGATAGTAATATGTTTATTTCTCTCTGTATGCATTGCCATAAACATTTTGTAATCTACATTTAACAATGAAATGGGCCTGTAGGAAGAACATTCTTGGTTATTTTTTATTTCATTTCAGAATAGGTGAGATTAAACTATATTTGCAAGAAAGTATAACTAATATTCCTTGTTTAACCTGATTAAAAACCTTCAACAATAACCCTTTAGCTTCTTTGGGCAATAATGCGTACATTTCTGGTGTTATGTTGTCATTTCCTGGTGCTTTATTTGGTTTCAGTATTTTAATTTGATTCTGCAACTCTGACATTTCTTGTCTGCATGTCTACTCTGTTGTTCCTGTATTGGGAGGTTTATATTTAGTCTGAAGGACGTTTCTAATTGTTTCTTTCGATTTCATCTCTAAGTTGCTAGTATTAATTTTTTGATAGAGTGACTGAAATGTTTCTAGTATGGTGTTGGTTTGAGACTTTTTAATGTGGGGATTGCATATTTATTTTAGTTGATTCATTTTAATAACTTTCTAGGTTCTATTTGCTATTTTTCTTTGGTTCTTCTGATTCATTGAATAAGAAATAAGTTTGATTTTTTCTAATTCTATCATTTTGTGATGTAATATTTTCATATATTCTTTATTTTTCATTGGTAAATCATTAGTTAATTGACTATCCTTTTTGTATTTTAAGTTTAATAATATATATTTCCTTTTGAAGTTAATTTTGTCCCATTGCTTCTTTTTATTTTTGTGCCAAGTTAATGATGTTCCATATATGTTTGCTTTTAATGCATCCCATTTTTGTGCCAAGTTAATGATGTTCCATATATGTTTGCTTTTAATGCATCCCATACATAGATCACTGAAGTATCTTCATTTGTTTAATTAAAAAAATGTAAATCTTTTATATAAAATTCATTAAACACTTTTAGATTCAGTATATAGGATGGTATTCTAGTGATTGTCGCCTATTATTCGTTAGGAACTTCTACTTCAAAAGTAATTGCATTGTGGTTTGTTAATGGACAAGAGATCACTTTAACATTGCTAAGAAAGGTGCTTATTTCCTTTGATATATAATCTGTTCTTGAGTGTGTGGTATACCTATGTGAAAAAATGTATAATGCAGTGAATGTTTGTCTGCATATTCATTAACATCTTTAAGATTTTATAGTTCAACAAATTCTGCAAGTGTTTTTGATGTTTCAGTGTTTCTTCTGGTATTTATAGAGTCAGTGTCTTTATCTAGTATACAATTGAAATTCCCAGCTATTATCAAGTTCACTTTGGAGTGCTGGATTACTTCTAACTACTGTTTAACTATACTTGCACTCAAGCCAGGTATCCAATAGAAGTTAAAAGTATACAGTTTACTAATTATTGAGATAGTTGACCTACAAGGCATCCCAGATTTTTCTTGATATGAGCTTATTATTTTTGGCATAATGACAGAATTTTTCCATAAAATTACCCTTCTTTTTTTCTGATGTGATGAACTTAATACTGTGTAGCCATTGAAGCTGAGTAAATTAAGGTCTTCAATTAATAAAACATGTCTCTTGCAGAAGTATCAGTTGTGAGTTTATAGTTTTAATATATTTAAATAAACGCTTACATTTATGATTCAACCCATTAACATTAATTGAGATCACCTTCATATTTAAATACTGCTATATGTAGATTTAATTGAACTTGTATTCCATTAGGCAGAATAATGTATAAAAGTTCTTTATGTACAGCTGTGAATTAAAAATACAGTTTTTTTTTCTTTTAGTTTGACTAATATACTTAGGCAAGTAAAAAAACATAAACATTGTAGTATCAAAACCTGAAACATGAGCCCCTTTCTATTTATGTGGTTATTATAACCCCTACACTTAAGATGACAAAGCATCCAAGTGTCCCTCTCCCTATCGCAGGCACTGTACTTCGAGCCTGACAAGTCATTACTTAGTCAAAGTGTTTTGTTATTCTATAGGATAATTATAATAGTAAACTTATGGTTATTAACCAGTCTGATATAGTCTAAATTCAGTCTACTAAGGTTAGCAAGAATATACAATCCCAATAACATATCAAAAAATCATACAGGTTGATATGAATCTTTAGCTTGAAAAATTGTCTTAGTTATGCTTAAATATAGGCTGCACTGCTGTACTTATGAATTTTATAATACACGTTTACTAAAAGCACATCTTTCAACATTCCTTCTTGTGTTAAAACCTTGTCTTTTTCTTTTCTAACTGTAAGCAACACAAAAACAAGATAAAAACCAATATGTTACTGTATATAATTTGTTTAGAAATTTTCTGTGGTTTACTTAGGGTAGATTATTTAAACGTTATTATACAACTTGTAGCAGTGTCATATGTATGTAATTATATCCATTTTAAAAGTCCTGAAAAGGTGAAGTGCAACTTATGTAAGTTTAAAACAACCCTATAAATAGATTTGGTTTATATACAATACTATTTAACACACTAACAATCCACATTGAATTGTAAAGTCAGATGACAATGCTGTAGTCAGCATAATTGAACCGATATAGATAACAGTAAGGTATTGAGCAAGTTTTCTTTTCTGAGTTGAGACTGAGAAACATTTATTTAATTAACTCAACCTGTATTACACTAAAACTGTTTAAAAAGTTTTGCTTGCATGTGATCTTATTTTAATGTTCAAGGTTACCCTTCTACAGATAGGTGTAACCTCAGATGTATTGCCTTTATCTAATGCCATGACTGCTCTATCAGTGTAAAAGGACCACAAAACTTTAATTTACATCATCCTCCATAGACTAAAAAGAAATGTCAGCAAATACAGCAACTGTAATCAGTGACTTTTCCTTGTACATGACTTCTATTATTATGGTTTGCAGATAAATGTCAGCGTGGAATAGATATGTGGACTACAGAATGAAATTGCCTCCTCTTATCGGACTATTTGTTTTTGTGACAGAAAACTTTCAAATCAATTAATTTGTAATGAAAAGTAGATATTTAATCAGTAAATGTGTAGACTTAACATGAAATCTGTAGAGCAACTTTTTTTTTTTCCTGTGTTTTACTAAATCATTACATTATAATCTGTGGTAAACTATTAATACACTTAGAGTGAAATAGTATGTGTCACTTTAAGAGCATAGAATGATAAAACTATATTGGGGTGCTGTAAAGCAGTGACATCAGCACACTTTTACTTTCATTTTAGTGCCTCTATTTGACTGTGGGAAAACCCAGGCTTCACAATTGCTTCATAAAGCTTAAGGTTACCACCTGTCCCACTTTGCAAGGGACAGTCCCTCTTTGGGCAGTTGTGTCCTGCAAAAAAATTGTAAAAATGGCAAATGTGAGATATTAGGACAAAATTTCCTATATTTTATGTAATAGTTGCATAAAACAGTTATTCTGTATCTGAAACACCTAAATGTTATAAGAAACAGAATAAGCAACTAAAATTCTATAAGAATAAGCTTTTAGTTATGCAAAAAAGTGAAGTTCTGTCCCTTGTACTGGCCGCAGGCATTTTTTGGCCTGCAAAATCTGGTGTTTGTACCACAATTGTCCTGCTTTGCGCATTTGAAAATGTGGCAACCCTAAAGCTAGGTGAAGAGTTCTAAAACAAAAAAAAGTGTAATCAGCTTGCAATTCCGGTGGGTAACTAAAGAATGCAAGTGTGGTGCTTTTGATTCTATATGTGTAGCTGAAACTTTCTGGCTTATTCATTTAATTTTTATGAAATGCATAATCACAGATTAAAAAAAATAAATAAGAAAACTATCATAAGTACTGTATAAATGAGTTATTCTACATCTTAAAAAATTTCATGTGTAAATCATGTACTCTAAAACTAATTATCTATTTTAAACACATTATTAAAGCTTTGTTAGAAGAGAAGCAAGTCTATCACCTATAAATATAAGTAGAGTCGATGCAACCAACATTCAGTGATACTATTAGTATAATCTCCAGCCCACCCCAAACACAGCTATCCCCAGTTGTCATTCAGTTTGTGTATATTAGGTATTCCATAAGCATTAACAGTAATGCTGCGCTAGCATTGTCGCCTCACAGTAAGACGCTGTCCGGTTCAATTCTCAGCTAGAGCATGTTCTGCGGGGAGACATGCGTGAATGGGCGTACCTTAGCGTCAGGGCTGGTAACTCTGCACGTAAAAATCAACTACCAATCATTAGCGGACCGGAGTTCCGCTGTGGCGATCCCTAACCGGGAAAAGCCGAAAGACACAACAAACAGTTTCTATAGTTATGACTGTATTGTCTATTTGATTTTAAGTATTAATGTTGGTTATAAATTCATAGTAGTAATGATAAATTAATATGCGTTACCTTTTCTTAATGGTGTAGAGTGCTGAAGATTTATGTTTCCTTATCCAGAAATTGCAGGTGCTTAATAATGCACAAATATTTTTTTTAACAAGTAAATAATGAAAGTAATTTTTTTCTTTTTTTTACTTTTCTGTCCTGTTGTCTAGCAGTTATTCTTCTCAGCTTGATGTTTGAGGCTAGGTCCCAAACGATCCTTTTCTTCTGTTTGATCTAGGAAGTTGTTTTTAGAAAGAAAAGAAACTGCAGTATTCGGGATTTCAAAGATGCTGGTGCCTTCTGGGAAAAATGTGAAGTCTGGCTGGAAATGAAAGATGAACTTTTAATTGTTAGTTTCTTAATTAGTGGTAAACATTCGTTCCTTTTTGCTGTCATGATACAAGAGTAGTCATTATCAAACCTAATAATGTCATATTTAATTGGGGAATTGGTCCATGGTGACTTCAGAACCAGTTCTTTGTCCTGTGAAGAGAAAAAAACAACTATGACGGATCGTGGTTTGGTTTTGTCCTTGTTGTACATGGTTGATTTAGTCAGAGACCGATGTGCCCTCTCAACTCCATATGAAAAAGCTTCTTGCAGATTTAAAGCTTTGGGAAGCCAGGTTGTGAGGAAATTGGTCATGTTTTGAGCCTCCGTATTTTCAGGTAAACCATAAATCTGAAGATTATTCCTCCCGGATCTGCTCCCGAAATCATCCACTTTATTTATTAAAGATGTAAAGATCCAAATAATCCAGATGGAAAACTCATTAAATGACCTGGATGGGAGATGTTATTTTTAATTGATGTGGTTTGAACTACTCTCTGTGTTTAAATACCTGTGCAGGGTTGACTGAAAAAGAAAATTCCTATGGAACATTCTTCAAACTCCATATAAAATTAAGGGAGTGGAGCCATCCATCTTATTACTGTCACTTCCCCAAGTTCTATCATTTAAAATTGTCTGTCATACTCCTAACATGGAAAGCTAAATGTTTGCAAATGCTGTTAAACGGAAATTCATTTTTAAAACTCCAAGGCACAGTTCTGTAGTTTGCAAGAAACAGAAATGAAATATAGTAAAATGGCTTAGGGGTTACATGCTGTTCCAGCTCAACCAGAAGTGACAGTCTCCCATTGTTTCATACCTAAAGAACTCATTTGTTCCCAAATGGACTCCTGAAAAACACGGAAAACTCTGCACTGTTACAAAGGTTATGAAACTATGGTGCGTCTCTTGCATTGCTCATTATATTTTTTGTGCTACACAGATAGCATAGTTAAGTCAAAGCAAGTGCATATGTGTGTGTTTTCAGTAGGTGGTGGTGTAACAGTTTCTTTAAATGTATGTCTCCAAGTAGTTACTGCCCCCCCCGAGTTTTTGAAGCAAAACTCTGCAAATATATTGAGAGAGGCTAGAAAGTATTATCCCTATATTTTTTTTCTGCAGTGCATCAAGGTTTTAAGTGAAGATTTGGTTGTCTAGGGTTTGCATGTTTATAGCTAAATATGCAGTGCATGGTGTTAAGGTTCTGTAAGCAACTATATTGTTTAACAACAAGATTTCCACAAAGTCTCTTTGACATTTACTTTTGTTTCAGTTTGCTCGCTGCTATTAAAAATGTGCTTCCTTTTTAATTTTAATACATGTAAAGTGTTCTCTTCCTATTCTGTAAGAATGTTTACCACTTCTCTTTCTCTGTCCTTTACCACCTCCAGGGATTTATGTCAAGGGGTGACCCTTTTTCCACTTTTGTTAATATTACTACACAAATCATAGGCATCTAATAACAGAGCACATGTCTATCACTCTGGTATCCCTATTCTGAATTCTACTGTATTGTTATCCTTATAATTTACTGTTTGTGTTTTCTGCGTCTCAGATTTAAGATCTAATTTAGTCTGTTTTACAAGTTAATACAATTTTCTGGTTTTGCAATTTAAAAATCGGGCTTCGTATCTCATATCATAACATCAGTGCACCTGTCAAGGGATCACTGTTTTGCAACTTAATGCATCCTGTTAAAATGTAAATATATATATATATATATATAAAATATTCTTTCTAAATACATTAAAACTTTTTATCTATTTTTGTCGAACTCTGTTAAAGCCTTAAATTAATAAAATAAAATAATTACTTTTAAAGAAAATAGAAGCTTTGTACTACCTGCTGTTTCACTTTATAATGCAAACTCAAATGCTTGTCAGTGTTTGAGAGGAAGAACTACTCCATGGCCTATCTGGATTTACACTACACACAGATTTAAAGTGGCATTCATAGTTGTGCAAATGCGATAGGGGTATTCCTGATGCTGATGAAGGAGCATAGGAAAGGCACGATTCATAGAGGCCATTTCCACTCATGTGCAAGGCCTAAAAAAATAATGAGATGCGAATGAGAAATGTGAAGTGTAATATGCTAATGAAGTTGTTTTGCAGTTAATAATCTGACATTTGCGTGGTATGCGCATCCATTGTTATCCATTGCACCAAAATGAAACATTCACCAAAACAACCCCTTCACTAATGTATCTATGCATGCACAAGCACCAAAATGAAACATTTCAGAAAGCGACCCATTCAGTAACATTTCTTACTATGCACAAGCACCAAGTGAAACATTCACCTAAGTGACCCCTTCATTAATATGTGCAGGAATGCATAAGCACTAAAAAAAGAAATTTCCACAAGTGATCCCTTCAGTAAACTGTCCCAAGTATGCACAAGCATCACAGTTAAACCTTTACCCACACGACCACTTCAGTAAAAATGTCCAAGTATGCACAAGCACCAGATGATCTCCCTAAGCATCTCCATATTTTGCAAGAAAGCTGCTGCTTACTAGCATAGGTTCAGACTGTTTATGTGCTGCTTAGGCAGGTTAGCTCATTAGATTCATGTCTATAAATTGCTCTCATATGCATATTTGTAAAGCCCATAAACAGCAGAGTAGTTGTCCATTTATTGCTTGTGTGCTAAGCATTTTACTGTTTTGCAGTAGGAAAGTATATTCATAAGTCCTCTGCTTTTCATAATCATCCTGAATATCCAGGATTTGCATAACGATGTAGTGCCACTCAACCCAGATCACCACTATGAAAATGCAAAGACCCAGTCTTACTATTGCCCTTAGTGTAGAAACAAGGTGTGGCCCTATAATGATTTAGAAAAATGAGTTGAAAGATAAAATCATAATTTGAGTATATTCTAGATTAACATTATTTAATAAATTATGAAGTTAACCAAACATTATAGCATAAAATCCTGAGTAAGCTGTACTTTCTTTGTATTGTTGATATTTGGATGACTCGAGCAGATACTATTAAAACTTAATCCAAGCTTTTGCCATCCCATGCACAGTTTCAACCACCTAGTTGATATTTTTTTTACTGTCCACAATCTCTTAACAGTAGATGGTTTTCTAAATTTGTAAATTTCATAGCTCCTGACGCATCTTGTAGGAATAGGAATGTACTGGTAATAATTTGCCAAGGCATTATGTATTATGTCTCCATTAACTTTTTTGTCACTTAGACCAAATGGAGAAACTGTTTTGACTATTAATTTGTATGACTGGAATACAGTTAACTAGAGAAGGAACTGACCTGCAGTTACCTCGTTTGCTTTCCTTTAAACTCACTTTTCTATATGAGGCAACACCCCGCTTTATACTATATGTAAGGTTGTGTCAACACCCCGCTTTATACTAAGTTGTGGCAACAAGCCACTTTATACTGTACACAAGGTTATGGCAACACCCGGCTTTATACTTTTATGTAAAGTTATGGGCATTGCTGTTGTGTGCCTGTTTTTTAGATCTATACTTTTGTCATAATGTTGAAGCTCGAAAATCATTTACATTTTAAACTTTCAATAATGTTGCATTGGTTTTCTTCTGTTATTGTTTGCACTTATTTTACTTTGTTGAAATGTTTATTAAATATAATGTTTAGTTTTGTTCAGAGTAACAGATAAAAGTCAAGATGTCAAACTTCCTTTGACTAAGACCAATTCTAAGATGCTTTTTTAAACATTTTTGCCGGTAGCATTCTTTGAAACATTCATGAGAAAATATGTTGACATTTATATACTTGGAACAAAAATGACAAGAAATAATTTGTTCATTTATCTGAAAAATGATCAGTAGTTAGGTTAAAAGAAATAATTTTGAGACTTTACTATGAAAACAGTAGAATGTCCATATTACCTATTCCCTACTGGTCTTCCCTATCATTTTCCAAATATTTTTTAAGTTATAAGTGATTTGCTTCTAAATATCAGAAAAGTTTGACTGAGAACATATACAAAGCTGATATAAGAAAGATAAAATGCTTGAAGATGGTTAAACTAGGAAAAGAAAATAGGTATGCATAGTGGGAAGGTTTAGCTCTTGTGAATTTTATAAATATAAAATTTGTTTTTCATATGTATGACCTAATACATGAAACATTTGAAGAAATATTTTCCATAAACTAGTACAAAAATGTTAAGCAATTTACTGAGCATGTTGTAACTTATTAAATCCTTCATGATCTACTTGTTGCAATCCCTGTGGTGTAGAGGGATAACCACTGAATCTGCCCCTGATGACCTCCATTTGATTAGCAGCATGATTGCAGGATAGCTATGGCAGCTGAGGCTGGGACTGAGAGGGTGGCACTGGTTCTCCTATCCTGGTAGTGTTTGGCAGCTTGGCCCACTGCAGTGGGGACATGGAGAGCAGGTGTATCATCCCCAGCAATGCTAATATTGTTAGCAGTATACTGTTTGGCTAGGACTTTGGTGTATATGATTGCATGCATGTGCTTGCTGCAAGCAGCACACTGTGCAGAATGGAAGCCTGTGGTGGACAGGGAAGGTCACAGGATGTGCAGAAGAGCCGGCTACTTTGCTCTTGACTCTCGCCTTGAGTGGGTGACTTGGCCAACTGATTGACTCAGTTGTCAGAGGATAATGGAAAGTGGGGCTCACAACTTGAGAGATGAAGCCTGGAGGAATGAATGAAAGGCATTGTGGGTAGTGGTGCTCCTACATAAAAAATGTAGTATTTGCATCACTAAAATGAGGTTCTTTGGGTAATGCAGAGATCTGTATGTATCAAATATGTACCCACACTAACTCTTTGCTAAATATTCTCAGAAACTAAGTGAGAGTATTAATAAGTTATCGTATAAGAAGTGTTATACAGTGATCCTGTCTAAATACACGACAAAACTGGTATTTTCACATTTAATTAAATATATGGTGCAGCTGTAGCATTGCCTCCTCACAGCAAGAGGTTCTCCCATTCAATTCTCAGCTGCATGTCCTCCCTGCAGTCGAGTGGTGTTCGAAAGACATGAGTGAATGAGCGTGCTTTCGTTAAAGGTTGGGCATCGGGCTGGCACCGCAAAAATCTACTGCCAATCATTAGCAGACCAGAGTTCCGCTGTGGTGACCCCTAACCGGGAAAAAGCCGGAAGAAGAAGAAATTGACAGTGACAGGATAGCAGGAATGTCAAATTTTGAAGTCCCCATTCTTATGCAGACAAAGCTTAACCGATTTGTTTAGATAGGTTTAATGCAATAACCATTAATGTGCAATAAAATTAAGTTCTCTGATTTCTTTGAATATGCTCTTATATTTCATGGTTAAGATTGAGCAGGTCTCTTTCATTGCTGTTGGTTATACCATGTTCTCCATCTCTGATGCAATTTTTTTTCTATTTCTATATGTTTGCATTGCTTTTTCAGTAGAAAAAACACTGCTTGAATAAAATGAATTCCTTTTGTTGCAGGAAATTGGACCAATATCTTGCTGAACAAAAAACATAGATGCCTTTCTCATTTTGTTTTCCTTTATGACTGAAGAGACCTGATTTTAATCAGCGGAACCCTTGACAGGTTGACTAAACAGTTTATAAATGTTTTTTATTTGTAGAAAAATCTTACTACAGTATTTCTGTGTCTCTGATTTAGTGGTCTGTATTTTGAGATTAGGCATTAGTGTGACCTTTAAGTGCCATTTGTGAGAGTTTGTGAAAATGCCAGTGCTGGTATTCAAGAAGTTACAAAAACTGTGAAATCTCAGTTCCCTACTCATCATCTCCCAGATATTCTTATTACTCTGATTTGTTTTCCTCATTCTTCTAATGTCTCACTTTGATGATGGTGTAAAAGAAAAGGTTGAATTTCTGCCTTTTGCTGTCTGGAGTCTGTCGGTGTGTGTGTGCTATTTCCGTGTTAATGACACACTCCACCTGTACAGAAAGCTCCTCCTACTCCCAATGTAGAGATGTGGCTGTATCTTAAGACTTGTAAGCCATCATGGTGAAATTCTGGATGCAAGTCATTAAAACTAAGATCTTTTTACCTTACTAATTCACTTGCTTGAAGTTTTAATGGTGCACCTCACATAAGTCATTTCAGTAGTTGCTATGTTTGAAAACATTTCAAATGTGTGAGGGTGTTAGTTTTGATTGGTGTCACTAGATTCCTATGGAAAGATTGCCAGCACCATAAGATAGCTAGTATTCCTTTAAAATTTCTTAAAGGCTTGGTAACAAAAAAAAAAAAAAAGATTCCGATGACTTTTGACAGAACCTGCTAGCTGCTAGGCATGTTACCTTTGTGTATTCGGGTAGTGGGATTTGATTAATTGGCCTGAATGGACCAATAAGGTGTTAAAAAAAACAAAAGTCCATAGGTATTCAGAAGACATGTAGATAAGACTACCATGCCCTTAAGGGGTCATTTGCATATATCCCATGAGCATTCACTACAGGAGGTATGAAGTACTACACAATGAAGAGTTTAGCTTGCCTGTGTCTGTCTTGTGGCTTTTATTAAAAGGCTTTTCCTTGACCTTTTTACCTCCTGGTTTAGGCTTACTTGCTGTTGGTCTCTTTCTCATATATATGTTTACCATCAACATTTTGATTAAACATTCACCAGGTCAGTATGTGGATTGTCCGAACTCCAAACACTGCAATTGCAAACACCAGTATTCCGGACTGCTAAATCTTACCTTTTCTTGACCCATGGTAGTGCTTGCTTCTAGCTCCAAAACTGGAAGTGAAAGTCAAAGTTTGCTGTTTTTTTTTTCGCTGATATGGATTTTTGGCAGTCCGGTTTTCACAGATTTTGTTTGATATGAGAGAACAGCGAAGTTCAATTGAAACTATGATAGTAAACCATATATATGTGTGTGTGTGTATATATATATATATATATATATATATATATATATATATATATATACACACATACATACATACATACATATAGAGAGAGATTTGTATCTGTAGCTAATTACAGATACAAATATAGCTGATGTTCTTCATCGTCAATAATTGCATTTAAAGAGAAGGTTGGATTGTGGTGTTGGGGTGGAGACCTTATATTTGAAGATGTGGCCTCTCAGGAGGCAAGTCAGGCTGAGGGGCTTCCTTCTGTTTCAAAGCTTCTCTCCAGGGGCAGGCAGGGTTGGCTTTCAGTTGGTGTTCCCCTAGCTCTTCAGGTACTGTGCCCAAGAATCATATGCTTAAAATGGCAGAAGATTTGATTACTTTATAGGGGGTTCTATGCCCCTCCTGATAAGAGACCTAGGTTGGAGCCTGAGTTGGGATTCTGATTCTGATGTGGATTCTACTCCTTCTCTCTTCTCCTCCTGAGGATTTTTTTTTTTCAGAAACTTTCATTCCATGAGGGAGCATTTCAAGTGGGAAAGGTCAGGACTTCTCTGATGATTCCAAGAAAAGGAGGAATTTTTTTTTTTTACCCAGCATAGGCCTTTGGCTATACCTCCTGTTTTGGATGTAGTAGAAGACGTTTTACAGAGGCTTCTCTTAATCCTGATTCTTTGCCTCATAGGTATTACAGGGTGCCTGAAGCTCATAAGTATCTTTTAAGAGTCCTAGGGCTGACCGAGAAACTGTTAGTCAGGGCCTTGGATAGATGGGGAAAGAAAGTTTATACTTCTTCCACTCTTGCTATGAGGGCTTTGAATTGCCAGTTTCACATGTTGAAATACCAGAACTATCTCCTTTCACAACTAAAGTCTAAGGTTGATGCTCTGGCAGTAGGTATTGATTGTAAAGAGTTGCAAGATTTAGTGCATAACAGGTGGGTAAGCATTCTTTGCAATGTGGTTTTGATGCTGTGGCTGCCACTGGGTCAGTTTCTTCGCAGGCACGCCTGGCTAAGGGATCAAAATTTGTCTGAACATGTTAAAACAAGGATTTTAGATGCTCCTTTACAATCTGATGTGTTGTTTGGTCCTCCTGTTGAGGCAGTTTTAAAGAAAATGGAAGACAAGGCTAAGTCTATGCAGACTGTTAAAGATTTTTGCAGGTCCAGCCTCCAAAGTTTAGTAGAAATTGGCCTACTAAGGATCCATCTTATGATTCCCAGTCTAAGGGTAGCTCTAAACTGGGTAGCGGCAGTGCTCTGGGTTCTTTCTGGCCTAGGACAGGGAGTTCTGCTGCACAGTCTTCGGTGAGGGCAGGGGTCAGTCCTTCAGACCCAATGACCTACCTTTTCAGCTGCCAGAGCCTCTCTCGCTGGCAGCACCTTTGGGAGGAAGGTTGGCACTTTTCAAAGAAAATTGGAGTTTAATTACCCAAGACAGATGGGTATTGGATATCATACACCACGGTTACAGGTTTTATTTCCATACCTTGCCTCCTTTCAAAGGCATGCCAGACATTCCTCCTCAACAAAGAATAGAGGCTCTCAAGCCAGTTTCTCTGTTACTCCAAATAGGGTCCCTATGCCAGAAGTGGGCCTAGGATTTTATTCTCGCCTGTTCCTAGTACCAAAGAAGGGGAACACTCGGAGACCAATTTTGGATTTATCTACCCTCAACACTTATCTGGACATTCCCAAGTTCAAAATGTTGACCTTACAGCAGCTTTTACCTCTGCTGGGCAAAGATCATTGGATGGTAACTTTGGATCTCAAGGAGGCTTACCTTCATGTTCCTATCAGACTAAGTTGCAGGAACACTATGAGTTCTCTCCATTGCCCTTTGGCTTATCTAAGAGTATTCACGAAAGTTCTGGCTCCAGTGATAGCTTTCTTCAGGCTAAAAGGAATACAGATCTATCCTTATTTGGACGACTGCCTGATTCTGGCTCAAGGAAGGGAAGAGCTTCTTCATCATTTGGAATATGTGATAGCAGTGCTAAGATGCCTGGGGTATTCTGTGAACGAAATAAAGTCCAGTCTAGTACCCTCTCAGGACATGTGCTTTCTGGGTGTGAGACTGAATACAGCATCCCAGATGGCCTTTTTAACCCCGGACAAACAAAAGAGTCTATCCCTTTACTTCAGTCAACTATCTCATCAGTCCGTGCTGACTGCAAGGACAGTCCTTCAAGCATTAGGGTTCATGGCATCTTGTATTCTGGTGCTTCCCAATGCCAAACTGCATATGAGGAAGCTACAAAGGTATCTCAAAAATGTATGGACACAGCACTGCCAGGATCTGGACACTGTCATTCAAATAATACCTTGCATTCAAAAGGAATTTTTATGGTGGGCTCAGGAATGTCACCTAAACAAGGGACTCTCTGTGACCCGGCCAGAGGCGTCAGATTTTAACGACAGATGCCTCAGACAAAGCTTGGGGAGCTCATCTACATGGAAAGTGGATACAAAACAAGTGGCCTGTCAGACTACAACATCTACATATCAACATGAAGGAGATGTTAGCAGTCCAGTTTGCATTAATAGCTTTCAAGGAATTACTTCTTCCAGGGCAGGTGTTGATTCTAACAGACAACACAAGTGTCATGTGGTACATCAACAAATTCTTATCCTCTATGCAGGCAAGCAATGATTTTGTGGGAGACTGCTCTCAGTTTACAGCTCAATCTTCAGGCAAGGTTTCTGCCAGGAGCACAGAACTCCTTAGCAGATGTGTTGAGCAGACTAATTATGGATCCCCCCACGAGTGGAAATTGGATCCTCATGTATTTCAGAAATTGACAGTGTCATGGGGAACTCCAGACATAGATCTGTTCGCTTCTCCACTAAACCATCAGCTGCCAAAGTTTTGCACAAAAAGGTTTCATCCCACAGCTTGGAAAGTGGATGCTCTTTCTTTCAATTGGAGCAATCTTCATGTGTATGCCTTTCCTCCTCTGCCTCTCCTCCCAAAGGTACTTCTAAAGGTCAGACAGGACAAGCCAAGGATGATTTTAATAGCTCCAGATTGGCCTCAACAGCACTGGTACCCATTACTGAGAAGTCAAGCCTCCATGGGCTTTGGCTTCGATTCCACACCTGTTGTCACAGGAGGACAGCCATTTGCTGAATGTCAAACTTCACTCTCTTCACCTAACAGCCTGGCATATTCTGTTTTGAACCATAGAGGGTCTCAACTTCCACAACAAGTTTTGAATGTGATTTTGGAAGCTAGAGGGCCTAGTACAAGGAAAGTGTACGCAGATAAATGGAAGAGATTTTTATTTTGGAGTGCAGCAAAAGATTTTGATGTTTCTGAGCCTAATTTGAGTGTGGCTCTTCAATATCTTACTGAGTTACTGGACAAAGGTTTGTCTTTCTCTTCTATTAAGGTTCATGCTGCTCACTATGATTGTGTCCCACCATTGTTTTCTCATCCTTTATTCAAGCAATTTCTTAGAGGGCAAAGAATATAAGACCCCCTGCTTGGGATCTCAATTTTGTGTTGGAGAAACTCACTCTACAACCTTTTGAGCCTGCAGCTACTTCTGAGTTGAAATATTTATCATGGAAGACTGCTTTTTGTTGGCAATTACCTCTGCAAGAAGGGTTTCTGAATTGCAGGCCCTATATGCAGTTTGAGCCTTTCTTGATTTTCCATAATCCTTCCTTTATGCCTAAGGTGGTTTCTAGTGTGGCTTTAAACCAAACTATTCATTTGCCTACTTTAAATAAAGGAAAAGATTTTGCACACTTTAGATGTACACAGGGCAGTTATTATATATTATTTTTGGAAAGAAGGGTTCAGGCAGTCTCAGCAGTTGTTTGTTTTTTTTTTTTTGAGTTCTCAGGGCAAGCCTGTGTGTAAAAAAACTATTTCTAAAGTGGATTGGTTTTGCATTGCTTTCTGTTATTCCCATCATGGCAAGGAGGTTCCAGCTGGGATTAGGCCTCATTCCACTAGGGCTACTGCCACTTCAACAGATATTTTGGAGTTCAGTGCATACTTTTTCTTCATCTATTATCATCTGCCATTTACTTTTACTACTCAGGCTGCTGGTTTTTTACTGCTGTTTTGCAGGGCATGTTGGCAGCTCGGACTGCAGCAATGTGAGAAGAAGATAGTAAGTTTTTAGTACACTTACCATAAATGGTAGATGTCGAAGATCCACATTGCTGCAGTCCATACTCCTCCCTCCTTCCCCTCTGCAGTTAGAGGTGGTTGTGTGGTTGGTTGGTTGTTTGCTGTCTTTTGTTTTGACCTTTTTTTTTTCTTTTCTTCTGTCTTCTGGGGGCAAAAAAAAAACTTGAGGATATGACGCCGGTCATGAACATCTACATTTATGGTAGGTACAAAACTGTACTTTATATATATATCTATATCATATATACACATATGGATAGGTACGCTCTGTGTGTGTGTATATGGAAGAGCACTAGTGGATGTTTGCCCCTTTCACCATAAACATGTTCTCAAAGGAACATGTATTACCTTTCTCTACTGCTTTTGGGACTGCTAATACAACCTACACAGGTACTCAGTAAGCTAACTCCGCTCTGAAATCTGCACACTTAGGTGTGACTGACAGCATAGGTTGAGAGCCTCTTTACTATAAAAGTAGCTAGCAAAATAGTTCCCTCAAATGGGAAGAGGTACAGAACATGCCTATGTTCATATGCTTCTTCCACCAATTCATATTTAATGCAGCAAGCTGAAGGGAGCACTTGCACTCATTTCCCTTATAATAAGGACTAGGCACTGGAAGCACAGATGTTTTATTCTGTGTGCTTTCCCATTAAGGTACTTTCCTTTGCAAGCCTTCTATTGGAGCCATTGCTGTCCTGCTTAGGATTAAGTGTGGAGTTTTACCTTCCTCGAGTTCAAATTGTTTGGAATCAAGCCACAAATAAATGTTCATTTATCCTACTTACCGTATCAATACTGTTTCATCAGTTCATTTTGTATTTAAAGCATTTTTTTTCAGTAATCGTTTTATCTTCCTATAGCATTTAGCTGTTTCGTTGTTATAAAATGCTTGGTTGTCATGTTTCCAATTTTGCAGTAAATTGTCAGCATAAGTGTTCTTTAAATGATTAGTATAATTTCATTTCTGTAAGCAGTTACCACTAAAATGTACACAAACTGCCTTTCCTCTGCATATTATAAATATAGACCCAAAACTGAGAATGTTTGCTGCTCAGAGGACTGCTTCCATTATTAGTTAGCAGAAGTATCTGGCAACTGTTTTTAATATTGCACTATTTCATGTGTACATGGAGTGACCTCTCGAGATTTGCTTTTTATTGTTGCAGAGTTTGCTGTCATATTTCTCATTTCCACCTGAAATTGTGTATCAAAATATTACGGACATCTGTGTGTGTGTCGACACTAACAAATCAGAATAGCAGCTAATAAAAACAGCAGTTATTCTTTTCACTGTACCTAGGTACCACGGTTTCATTTCCTTTTCAAGTAGAAGTTATTCAGTATCATAATTATTTTTAAACTGAAAACTTTATGGTATATCACATTTGTATGAATACTTGACTACTGTTTTTATTCATTTTCAGGTTCTTTGATTATCTATATTACTAGAAAGCTGCAGACACTAATTTTTTTTTTTAAGAAAAGACCATTCAAAGTGAAGCTGTTTGCTTTACTTCCTAGTTGAGCTGCTCTCCAAACAATTTAAATTTCTGAATAATGTTTGAAAAATGAGAACTGGTTTTCAGCTGATAGATGAATGGAGCCTGGCTTCTCACCATATTTGTTTATCTTGCAAAATTTAACTAAGTTTACTCTGAAGAACTTTTATGTAATTGGGTGTAGTAATCCCATGTTTGTAGCATACTGATTCATGCTGTCTTTTGGTAAAATTATAAATCTTTTGTAGCACGTCTGGAAATACTTCTGCTATAAGCAAGCTGACAAGTTTCGTCAGAAAGGTAGCTGAGCCCTCCTATATCTTCTCCTGAAGTTTCCACCTTAAAGCATTAATTCTGATCCACAGAAGCATGTAATTTCTCAAGTCTACTACATTTAATGTCAAATACTGAACATAGTAGGTACGCATTTCTTCATAATCAGACACTGTGGTACTGTTTTGACTTTGCCTTTTCATAAATATAGTATCGTTCTCCATTTCCTGCATTGTAAACAGTAAATAAATCACTTTGACGTCCTGCAGTCAGCACATGCTCTGCTTTTTTTTCATATCTTCTGTCATGCATACAAGTGGTCACATCTGTTTCCCAAATTTATTAGGTTTAGCTGAGAAAGTCGTATAGAAAGCTATCAGCTGTCACGAGCAGATCTAGTTGGGTCCCAAATGATCATTGCAGACCCACTTTTTCATGATTCTGTTCTAGTCAGATTATTTAGTTTGTGGATTAATAAAGATACGAGGCAAGTACAGAGGGAATAGAATAACAAATGCTAATGTAGCATGTATTCCACTTTTCTCAATTAACTGCTGCCAAGAGAGTTGCTGTCAGTATTATAATTATGAATGATGGTTTTAATCGTTGTGAAATTGTAATAAGCTGAATAATAAATAGTATTTAATGAAACAATCTTCATAGTAGTCAATACATCTTTTCCGTACGGCCTGCAGGTAAAGCAGTGGGGAATAAGATACACAAAGTACATGTATTTTTTTTTTTGCATGCTTTATTGAACTGTAATCTTAGTTCATTTATGTGGTGACTGTAGTCTGAGGGTAGTTGATTTCACTTTAGTCACTTTATCAGGAATTCTAATGGCATATAAAGTTATTAAAATGTTTTCATTTGAAAAAAAAGGAAGAACTACCACAGTGAGGAATCAAACCCATAGCCATAGTTGCTCTCATACCTCTCAACTGTCCAGATTATTGCAGAATGTCCAGAGTCCTGCCTCATATTTTGCTCTGTTCCTCATAAAATTTATGACTTGCTAGCAAATCACTGGGGGTTGAATTCCTTAAATATTAACTTACATTTGAGACTCAGACTTTGTATTCTTCAGAAAATGCATGCTAACATAACACTGCTGTTATAGTAACTTTCTAAGAGCAATTTTTAAAATCTGTCCCTATCTTTTAATTTAGGTTTTATCCAGATTTCTTCAGCTAAGTAATTGAGAGGTATGCATATGTCTTGATTTTAAATAACTGCAGTAGCCACCAATCGATTCTCTCACAAACACTACTATTTTTATGTATGCAAGCATAAATACAATCACTCAGACCAAAACATGAAAACACACTTTTCCATTTTTTTAAATTATTTTAGGTTCATAGATTCATAGGTGTGTACTAGGCAAATAGTCCTGGAGCCTTTACAAGCCTAGCCCATAGAAGTGCCCTGACATTGTGCCGCCCGACGTTATTTCCCACTCCAGTGCCACTGGAGTGATCCCCGGGGTGAACTTAGTATTTCCCATCCACTCATCAAGATTTCTCTTGGAGGGCCAGTGAGGTGCTCTGCTTGAAATGTATGGGAAGTCTATTCCAGAGCACGGGCAGTCTCTGGGTTATGAACATGTCCCTTCAGCATGTTCTGTTGATTGTGGTAATGAGGTTGAGGTCTCAAACGTGTGGTGTGGAGGGATTGTGATTTTTTTTAGCTGTAGAATTTCTAAAAGAGCTGGGTCAGACATGGCTTTGTAAGTCAAGCAGAGAATCACCTCTTAGTAGATGATACGAGACAGAGAATAGCTGGAGTTTTTTGAGTCTGTCCGTGTAGGACATGTGTTTAAGACCTAGGATCCTCTTTGTGAGGTACTTTTGTGGCCTTTGCAGCTTTTGCATGTGTCTAGTGAGGTACATGCCAAATGGGGCATTATACTCTGGCCTAATAAGGGAAGAGTAGAGAGAGATGATGACCTCTTTCTTCCTGGTTGCAAAACCCTTGGTAATGAGTTGTGCCACACAGAAGAACTTTTTGACCACAGTGGCAATGTGATGGTCAAAAGAGATGTTGCTGTCAACCTGCGTCCCCAAATCTCTTAGAACACCTTCAGTGGGCTCCCATCGATGTGGTAATTAGTGGGAAATGGGTTTTCCCAAAGGGGATGACTACACATTTTTTGGCATTAAGCTTAAGGCCATTTATTCGACACAAGTCACTGGTCTCAGTGAGGTCTTTCTGTAGGATGTCTACATCACTTGGGGAGTTAGTCTCCCAACTTGCAGTCATCTGCAAACTTGGTCAGCCAGAGTCCCTCCGTGTTGGCCTGGACTTCTGAAAAGAAGATGCCAAACAGGAAAGGACCCAGGACCAATCCCTATGGGACTTCACTTGTGGCTGGTTTGCAGTCTGACTTGGAGTCCACTCCTTTCACACTGTGGTTCTATTTGTGAGCTAATTTGCAGCTCCCCTAGTGATATAGGGGTTGATGCCTAGTTTGGTGAGTTTATCAGTAATTTCTCGGTGGGGAATGGTATCAAAGGCCTTGGCCAGATTGTGGTAGGCTGTATGAACTGCCTTGCCCTCATCTACAGCTCTGGTGACTGACTTAAAGAAGTCAACCAGGTTGAGCAGGCATGATCTACCTTTCACAAATCCAAATTGCGTGAGATCTAGAGTTTGGAGATTCCCTATATTCTTGTTAATTATGTCCATGATGTTGCACTCCATAGCCTTACATATCAGACTCATCAGGCTGATGGGGTGCTAATTCCCAGGGTCTGTAGTTGCTCCCCCTTTATGGTGAAGGATGACTGTAGCAGTTCGCCATTCGGTAGGGACAAAGCCTGAGGTGAGGCTGTGCTTGAACAGGGCACACAAATGTGTGGTGCCAGTTCACTTTGCTGTTCATGTAGAACACATCCAGGGATATTGTCTGCTCCCATGGAAGCTGTATTTTTGGTTTTAGACAATGCAGCCTTAACCTGCTACAGTAATGCTGGGTGCCTAGCATTCCTTTGGTATTGTTATTGGTCTTTTGGGGGGGGGGGGTAAAGTTGCCACTGAATCTGTCGGCAATATCTGTTGGCTCAGTATAGGAGGCACCATTGTGCAGCAACTCAGAGAAAACCTGGGTATTGTCGTAGAGATTCTTGATATAACTATAGAAGGCTTTGTGGTTGTTTTTATTGTCTGCCGCAATTCTGCCTTCATAGCTGGCTTTAGAGGTTTTGATGAGGGATCTCAACTTTTTGTTGAGGCTAATAAGGGAGTTTTTCCAGTCTTGGGACTTCATCTTTTTCTGCAACAGTTTTTTTCGTTTTGTTGTAGAGTTTATTAGTGGCAAGGGACCACCAGATTGGCTTCCTTTTTTTTGGAGGAGAGTGTCTTGGTTCTGTTAGGTATGGCTAGTTCCATGCATTTATGTATGTGTTTGTACAGTGCATTGGTGTATGATTTGGCAGTCATGCACCTATTTTCCATTGACATGGGTGCTGTGAAGTTAGCCACCTCTGTTTTTAGGAGCTCAAAGTCAGCTTTGGAGACGTTTTTCATGGTGGTTACCTTCGTGGGGTGGGGCTGGGGGGATGAGATGTTTATTTCCACGGTGATTAGTTTGTGGTCGGATCTAACCAGGCAGGAATTGACTATTTGTGTAGAGCAACGGTTTCCCATGTTAGTAATAATCAGGTCAAGGATGTTGCTTTCTCTAGTGGTGCTAAGAATGAGCTGGTCCGGGGCACTTGAAATGATTATTTCCAGAGCCAGGGTATTGGTGCATGAGTAGTTTTCCCAGTTGATGGAGAGGTAGTTGAAGTCACCTAGTATGAGTGTGTTGGGTTGGACTCTAATAGTTTCCAGGGTGCTTAGGAATGTGGAGTGAAAGTCTTGAGACATGGTTGGGGGACCTATAGCAGGCTATGACCTGAATTGCTGTCTTACCCAATGTTCATTGTACCTGAAGATCTCAGATGCGTTATGCTGGGCTACTAGTCTGGAGGTGTACATATCTTTTATGAATATGGAGACACTACTGCTTTTGGAGCTTTGGTCCATGCTCTGGGGCTGAAAGGTGTGGAATGTTATAGCCTGGTAGCGCAGAGGTGTTTTCTGCTGCATTAAACCAGGTCTCTGTTACAGCACAAATGTCAATGTTCTCCATTTTGAGGAATGCTTTGAGCAAGTGCATCTGTTTATTTTAATTTTACTCTCACTAAACAGCAAAAGCGAGTGTGAAATAATGGTGACAGCTTTCTTACAGTTCCAGCTGGATAGCACCTTAATATGTTGCCATAATGTGGAAATTGCACGTAGACAAACACCCCACTGGAGAACACTTATTTTCCAATCAGAGTGGCGATGTACATGTCACCCATTCTCTGAAATAAAATAGACATATTTGCAGTGAACTGTAGTAACAGAACACACCAGTGCCTAGTCCTCAGAAAATTCAGCTGATTAGAACTATCACATCACCTAGCTCTTTCACAGCTAAGTACAATACTTGGACTTCTGTACAAGCCAAAAAATGACCAGCTCTTAAGTAACACAATACCACTCTCCAAATCGAATTTTATGCTACTGAGAAAAATCCCTAATCATTATAAGCAAATCATCTAATACTGCAGGTGACTCTATATTCAAATAGTTTAGCTAAGATACAGAACTGCATCCCATTATGACTGAAATCCTTTCAGAATGCAAATTCATTTAAAAGAAAACTAAAACTTTACTCATCAACTCGATGGAAGATCTGTATATCTCATGAAAATGCTGCTGCTATCTTCTGCTGCCATATTGTCGAACTGTTTCTCTTTGTTTAGACTCCTGTGTCCCGACTAATATCTGAATAGTTTTACAAGGCATCTCATGTACATAGTTTTGTGACACTGCTTTCCCCCATTTATACTAAATATATAATCAGGGTTGCCAGATTTCCAGCCCCCCACGTAGGGACAAAAAAAAAGGTGGTCTCTCACGGCAAGTGTAGACCAAAAAAAAAAAAAAAAAGGTCTTCGGCAACTGAAGACAAAAAAAAAGGGTCTTTAATGCGGAACAGAGTTCCACATTAGAGAACTGAGCTCACTCAGTAGCTCTGCACCAAACACGGAGCTTCTCGTGTTTAATGCATTGCAGTTCCGCATTCAACACAAGTAGCTCCGTGTTTAGCGATTTTTGATTGGCCCGTATACCGGCATATGGGCCAATCAAAAATCGCTAAACATGGAGCTTCTCATGTTTAATGCGGAACACAAGAAGCTCCGTGTTTAGCAATTTTTGATTGGCCCGTATGCCAGGTATACGGGACAATCAAAAAAAAAAAAAAAAAACAAAGCGGAGGCTGGCCGGGATTTAAACCGGCAGGGCGGGACTCGGGATCAGGCTGCTGATCTTGGGACAGTCCTGCCCAAATAGGGACGTCTGGCAACCCTGTATATAATCCTTATGTTAGGCACATGTATAATTATCTATAAAGTTTATGTAGACCTATCTTTTTTCAGTACAGTATATTCTACCCTACCTAGTTCCTTCACTCACTTCCATTTTATTTAATTTCTTACCATTAATCAAGTGATCTATTAACCATTTCACAAACCCACAAGTACACCTTTTCAAATGCTCAATATTCAAAATCTACTGAAAGCAACCAATCCCAGTAGCCCCTGTCCCATCAGTCTGTGCCATGGACTAAAACTAAATGCCAAGAAATGCGCAATAGTATCTTCTGGGAAGTCATCCACCTGCGGTTACTATCATATTGAGAACACACAGTAACAATTGACCCAGTAATCAGTGATTTGGGGACAGGCCATAATCTAGCCTTTGACCATCACTTGTTTACAGTAGTGCACAAATCATTCTAGGTCTTGCAACTTATAAACAAAGGTATGACATCTAGGTCCAAGGAAGTCATTGTTCCACTTTATTTGGCATTCATTAGACCTATCATAGAGTACAATGCCCCCTTTGGTACGTACCTATTTATTTTATTTATTTATTTATTTCAGTTTGATGATTTGGGGGGGGGGCAAGAAGAGCCCATTTTCAGTGGAGAACCGGGGAGAAAATTTCCAATTAATGTACTATACAATATATAAATTCATAGACAATAATTACGAATGATAAGCATGGTATATACAATATAAACAGAGTTAGATGCAGAGATAAAGGGTGAACATATGAATTACAATTGAATATGGAGCAGTTGTAGTGTCAGTGGATAAAACATTGTGCATTCAGTCTGTAGTCCATTAAACATTTGAATTACAAAATTTCAGAAGTGGAATGAAACAGAGGAAGAATTAGGATAAGTACGTCTAGTCGACAGTAGGCAAGGACATATGAAGGAGTGAATGTGTTAGACTGGCTGTAAGAATGCTTCAGACTGGCGATAAGGTTAGTTCTTTACAGAAGGCTGGTAGTGCCTGTTTCCAGAGTACAACAGTCTAAGAAGGCGTAATATGGGAAAAGGATAAAAGGAAGAAAAGAAAATAGCTTGGAGGTAGAGTTAGTGGTTAAGTAGGGTGGAAGGTAGCATGTGGTGAGATGAGAAAGGGCTGGTGAATGGATGGGGGTTCTCAAGTAGGAGATGAGCAGGAGCATATCCTGTTTGAGGATGGGTAGGAGTGTAGGAGGGATTTGAAGTTGGTGAGGTTAGGGGTATTACGAAGGGATGGGGGTTGAGAGTTCCATAGTTTGGCTGCGGAGTATGATAAGAGAAGATGACCAGGGTGCCGGGACGGTATGTGGATTTGTAGGAGGTTTTGATTTTCTGATTGGAGTGAGCAGTTAGGTATGTAGGGGGTTAAAGAGGAGGAGAGAGCAGGGCAGCAGGATGGTTTGAATGAGTTTATGGGTGGTAGTGAGCTTAAAGTTCAGGTAGTTAGGAAGTTCTAGCCAGTGGTGGGATGAGCTTTTGAAGTTGGTGGCGAATTTCCAGATTTGATTGTAGCAGGAGTCCAGTTTGGATTGTAAGCCAAGTTGGAGGTTGGCGAGTAGGAGGGCACCATATAGTAAAGAGGAGAGAAGGTAGGTGGAGGCTAAGGTCTTTCTGGAGGAGGGAGTCAGGTAGCGGTTGTGTCTGTGTAGGAGTCCTAGTTTTTGGTGTTTTTTTTTATGGCAGTTTGAATATGGATGTTCAATTTTAGATGTTCATCAATGATGAAACAGAGGAGTTTGGTATGTGGTACATTCTCAGTGGGGGTGTTATTTTGACTAATTATCGAAAAGGAGGTGTTATCAATTGCATGTCTGGAGGGGGTAAATATCATTAGTTTTGTTTTATTTGCATTCAGGGCAAGATGGTTGTTCTGAATCCAGTTTTCTGTTTTAGTTAAAGCTAATTGGGTCTTTAGTTGCAGGTCGGACGGGGAGTCAGCAGTGCAGATGATAGTCGTCTGTGTACTGGATCAGGGAGGACTCTGGGATGGATTGGTGAAAGTTATTAATGAATATGTTGGAGTAAGGTGCCGAGGACAGAGCCTTGGGGGACACCAGTGGGGGTGTGTAGGTAGGAGGAGGTAGACTATTTTCATTTTACAGCTACCTAACCAGACATATCCAACAATTGGAACATCCACAGACGTTCCTCACTTAAAGAATACAGGGTGCAACTAACATGTCCTATGCAGACTACCTCAAGGCCTTATCCCCCTGTATTCGGTCTCCTACAGGCTGTTGAGGGGAGAGCTATGCCTGGCATACAAGTAACTGCAGACCCCACTCTGGATGTCCTGCATATCCTAAAAATGAACAGCACCAGAATTACCAGTTCTAATGACTTAAACCTTGCCTATACTATAAATAGGACCTGGTGGAGAGACGGGTATGTATCCCAGAGACAATCTTGTCTCTGGAGCAGGCTCCCCATCTATGAGCTGCAGAGTTGCTCTCTAAACCAATTCAAATGTAACTTGGCAATTGGGCGTGGAACAAGAAATTCATCCCTGTTTTGGCATCTGCATCTCTAATGGACACAGGCAGCCTGTGAATGGTTCAACTCCCAGGCCCCTATTTATAAATGTTTAATCTCCCAAGCTCCTGCTTACACCAGAACTTGTCAGAGATTTGGCATGCGTGGCTAGGCTTAAAAAGGCACTTGTGGTCATTAGCTCATTAGCATAGTAAATACCTATAGAACTATGAACCTGCTCAATAAACAGGACAACCTTCCCCTTCCTTCAAGCAAAGCACAGTTTCTTTAAACCATACCCTTGGTGTAGGGAAGTGCTTTTTTTTTTTTTTTACTTTGATGGATGCGGTTACTTTCTTTATTGTAACCTGGTAAGTAGGTAGACTATTTAACTTGAGAATGTTCCCTGTCTACAGCTGTTCTTCTGATCTGATTGACTTCCATTATACACAAATGTTACCCAACCAATTCCACATCAAGTCCCTACTCCAGTTTCATACTCTTCTACATACCAATAATCAGAGTAAGGCCGCTAAGCTTCACCTCATATCCAACTTAACAGCATTTTATGGTCATACAAACATTTGTACCCATTTGCTAAAATAGTACTTGTTTCTATGAATAGTCAGCCCACCGACATCTGATCCCTATCAGTTATTTTATATTGTACAGTGATGGGTAATTGTTCAAAAATGAGCATGCTGATTGGACAGCCCAACTATCATGCCTGTTGTAAATCAAGCATCTACCAATTAAAAAAAGCCTGGCTGCTAAAGTACCATTGAGAGGCCATACTTTTCTATTGAAATATACTATACAGGGATAGAGCATTTCAGAAAAAAAAATCGGGTATGTTTCCAAAAACAAAAATGTACCTGATTTACCATATTTTTTTGCCCTGTCTCTGTAAATATCTGCAGATTCTCTTGCCTCTTAACTGTCCAAATCTTTGCAGAATTTCTAGATTTTTGCCTCATCCTTTTTCTGTTTTCCACATAGATTCTCTTAATTACTACTCTTCAACAACAACAATAAAAATGTATGGTGATCATTTTTTCTGTTTGTCTTCACTGATGTATTGTGCAAGCATGGAAGTGTAACGCTCATATTCAGTACATTAAAAAATGCTGATGATCAGGAAATGAAGCAGAGGAACAGGGGCGTCATTATACAAAGACATTAAGAAAGTTAGGCATAAAGTTATGGTATAAATAGCATTAACCCACTTGTGGATGTGGGTTTGGATTTTCACTTTAGCTTTGCCCTCATGATCAAACCATGCCAGCTGGGGAAATACTGATCTACCTATACCCACCTGTGGGTTGTTGTTTAATGCAGATGACCTAGACATGTATGGAGCAGAACCATCATCTTCATCAATCATAAATCTGCTAGAAAAAAATCTGCCCCACACTTATTCTTTATAAAATAAAATAAAATATGGATATCATGTTTGGGAATCAGCATAGGAAATTTATTTTTCCAGAATGTTGACAAATCTAAATTAATACCATTAACACCCAAGATCTCAAACATTCATGCTATATTTTTAGCTCAACCATCTAAACTTCTGGCAACATATACAGAAGACAAAAGCAAATATTAAACTACTCTTTCTGCTTTGGAAATGTCACTTCCTGACTGAGGAACAATAAGGGATAATTTGATACTGTTAGCAGAACTTGAATATAGTTAAAATGTTACACATGCCAAATTCAGAGCCTGTTATGGCCTTCAATGAATTTGCATCCATGCAATCTAAGATTAAGGGATGCATCACCCACTAAACTATCCAAACCTTACTTAAATTGAATATAGTATTTAAATTCCTATTTTTTAAAGGCAATGTATTCCACCAATTAATAACAATAAAATAAAAAAATTCCTTTACTCTCAAACTGCATCTTCAGATGAAAAACATTTTTTCTTGCATCTATTTATTGCTGTAATATAGCAACACATATTAGCAACACAATCAGAAAAATAATTGTGAAGTACAGATGAATCCCCCCCAAAACAACCCATGTTTAATAGAAAATGGGGATGATTTCAACTGACTTTGATAACTAATACCCCTTAAACCTCTTAGTTGGCATGTAAAAAAAAAAAAAAAAAACCTTTGCATAGTCTATCATCTCTGCCATATCAAAGAAAAAGGTACAACCCTATAAGTAACAGTACACAAAATGCATCTTTTCTAAACTGTTGCTCCTTCTTATGAATATGATTGTTTGATTTTTAATGGCTTATCAACCAAAACAGAGCAGATCTGCTCCTTGAATCTCAGCTTAAAGTGCAAATGTTTTCCTTTCTCACCAGCAGGCTGTCAAACTACAATGATGTTCTTCGTGTTTCACTGTTGCAGTCATTACATTTGGGTAATCCTGCTGGCAGGTTGCCCTCATTCGGCCTGAATTCCAAAGTCCTGGGTCGGCTGCTGTCACCCCTTCCCTGACGTCAGGTCGTCAGGGGTATAAAAGATGCGGCCGACACCATTTTCTTTAGTCTTTCTTGCTGCGCGGTGCCCGAAGCAGAAGCAGTTCGCAAGTGCTGGTCAGCTGACTCCTGAGATTTTCGTGTTCGATTTTCAGATCCGAAGTCTTCAATAAAGCTAAGTACCCCATTGGGGAAACTTTTTTTCTTGTTCCAGACCGATGTCAGAAAAAGTTAATAATTGTATTTCTTGTGGAAAGCAAATACTGCATAAGGACTTTCATTCTTACTGTATTCCTTGCCTAGGCCCTGATCACAACGTTGCTGGTTGTCGGTTTTGTGCTAGATTTAACCAACGCACTATTTAGCGTCAGTATGATTTTGCTTTAAACTATTTTGGATGCCGGTTTAATTATCCAGAAATGTCGTTTGATACCCATCCGACTACCGGAGTTCACACAAATCGCAAAGAAAAGGAGAGAGGTAGACAACTGAGGCCCAAAACCGACGACGAAGCTTCTCTTAAGCCAGTTTTAACAGCCCCTGATGCCTGCTACTTTAGAGTCACAGGCCGCTACCGACCAGCTTCTGAGGGTGTATTCAGACCAAAACATCTTTACATTAAACCAACCTCGGCTTCAAAGACAAAGACTAAAGCACCTTCTAAAGCAAAGAAACAAACTCAAGAGCCACGTGGACAGGCCTCTATGCCCAAAAAACAGATGCTCAAAATAGCCGAAAACTTAATTACCTTGATCAGGGGTTCCCATCCCCCTCCTGATAAGAGGCCTAGGCAAGAGACTGACTATGAATCTTCAGATCAGGTTTCTATTTCTTCTGATTCCTCTTCTGATCAGGAATATTCTCTTCCCCCCTATGAGGATTCTGATGCTGAAGAATCCATACCTTCAGCTTCTCCTCCAGAGGACTATTCCTTTGGGGAAACCTTGCATACCATGAGGGAGCATTTCCACTGGGAGAGCCAACATTTTTCAGAATCTAAAAAGAGGCTCAGGGATTTCCTTTTACTACCCCAACACAGGCCACTAGCCATCCTACCTGTGTTAGATATTGTAGATGATGTGTTTTCGAAGTCTAGTCTTACCCCTGACTCCTTACCTCCAGCTCCTGTTAAGCCTGACAGATATTACAGGGTCCCTGACTCTCATAAATTCCTTTTTAAAAACCCTGCTGCAGACCCAGAAACTATTTCACAGGGTCCCAAAGGAGTTAAGGCTTCCACTGCAAAAAAAACCCTACCCCCTCTGACAAAGAATCTGGGGCACTGGATAGATGGGGAAAAATGTTTACACATCTGCTACCTTGGCTATAAGGGCCTTACACTGTCAGTTTCATATGCTTAAATATCAGCAACATGTCATGGCATTGCTTAAACAGAAAATGTTATTAAACTCTGAAAGTGCAGAAAACAAGGAAATGCAGGATTTATTGCATGCAGCTGAACAAGTTAGAAAGCATTCTTGGCAATGTGGTTTTGATTCTTTGGAGGCCTCCTGCAGGGCCGCAGTTATGGGTTGTGAAATTAGGAGGCATGCTTGGTTAAAGGAACAAAATCTGCCTGATCATGATGCACCTTTACAGCATGATACTTTGGTGTTAAGGCATAAGAGGTGTTAAAGAAAATGGAGGACAAAGCTAAATCTATGCAAACTATCAAAGATTTCTTACAAGTACAACCACCTAGGTTTAGCAGACACTGGCCTACAAAGAATTTGTCCTTTCCTGTGTCAGATAGACCTCAAAGGGGCAGATCCAGATGCCCTAGAGGCAGATCCCAGGCACAAGGTTCCTACAGGTCAAAGCAATGGGGTGCTTCTACCTCCAAAGTTGGAGAAGACCAATCACAACCATACAGGAAACAGTCCCAATGACTTCCCCCTGCCAGCACCAAGCACTTATCTGCTGGCAGCACCCTTAGGGGAAAAATTAGCACTTTATTCTCAAAATTGGCACATTATAACCAGGACAAGTGGGTTCTAAATATCGTGTCCCAAGGGTAAAAGTTCAATTTCCATACCCCGCCAAAGGCAAGCGGCTGGTCAGATCTGCCAAAAAATCAATGGGCAGAGGCACAAAAACAAGTCTCATCCCTCATGGACATGGGGCCATTCAAGAAGTACCAGAGCAAGAGCAGGTACAAGGATTTTACTCAAGACTGTTCTTGGTACCCTGAAAGGACAAGGCCTGGAGGCCAATACTGGCCCTATCTATTCTGAACACATTCCTGGAGATACCAAAATTCAAGATGATGACTTTGCAGCAGCTTCTGCCCATGCTGGGCAAGAATGCTTGGCTGGTGACTCTAGACCTAAAAGAGGCATACCTGCATGTCCCAATCAGACAATTGTGCAGAAGATACCTCAGATTCAAGTCTGGCTCAATGCATTACCAGTTCTCTGCACTGCCCTTTGGCTTATCTACTGCACCCAGGGTCTTTACAAAGTGCCTGGCACCAGTAATTGCATTCTGCAGACAAAGAGGAATACAAATATATCCTTACTTGGATGACTGTCTAATTCAAGCAGAGAACAAGGACATTCTTCTACAGCATCTGGCATTTGTGAAAAGACTTCTAACATGCCTAGGGTACACAGTCAACGAAAACAAATCAAAACTAGTACCCTCTCAAGAGATAATATTCCTGGGTGCAAGCTTAAATACAACTGTCCAGATGGCTTATCTCATGCCAGACAAACAAAGGCAACTGACTACCTATGTTGGCAACAAAGGCCCAGTTATCTGCAAGAAAAATGCTGCAGGCTTTGGGCTTCATGGCATCATGCATCCTACTAATTCCATATGCAACACTGCATATGAGGAAACTTCAATGGTACCTAAAAAGTGTTGGGACTCAACTTTGCCACAGCCTGGAAACAATGATTACTCTCATTTCCTGCCTATAACAGGAGTTTCGATGGTGGGCAAAGGCTTGTCACCAAAACAAGGGGCAGCCATTCACATTACCCCCAGCCAGGCAGACACTAACAACAGATGCATCAGATTATGCCTGGGGGGCCCACATGGCAGGAAGATGCATTCAGGGCACATGGACCACAACCCAAATGCATCTACATATCAATCAAAAAGAGATGCTAGCTGTTCAGAATGCCCTGACAGCCTTCAAGGACCTACTTCATCCGGGACAACTACCGATAAAGAGAGACAACACCACGGTCATGTGGTATGTAAACAAGCAGGGGGGCACACATTCTTACCCCCTTTGCAGACTAGCCATGACTTTGTGGAACACAGCATTAACTTACCAAGTACATCTGCAGATGCAATTCCTACCAGGAAGGAAAAATACTCTGGCAAATGAACTAAGCAGAAACTTTATGGATCCCCACGAGTGGCAGCTGGATCCACAAGTCTTCAGCATGATAAAGAAATGGGGATGCCCAGACATAGATCTATTTGCCTCCCCTCACAACTGCCAACTAAAAAGATTCTGCACAAGGACTTATCACAGACAAGCATGGAAAGTGGATGGCCTATCAGTATATGCCTTTCTCCCACTGCCTCTCCTCTCCAAGATACTCCTAAAGGTCAGACAGGAGAAGTAAAAAATTATACTGATTGCCCCAGACTGGCACCGCCAGTACTGGTTTCCAATCCTAAAGACCTTGTCTCAATGGCCAGCTTGGACCTTACCTCAAATACCTCATCTACTGTCCCAGCAAAACAATCAGATCCTGCACAGCCAACTCAGGACTTTAAACCTGGCAGCATGGCGGATAATGTAGTCATACAAAACCCACCTCTCAGTAAAGCTGTGATGGATGTCATTTTGGAGGCCAGAAGGCCTAGTACTAGAAAATCTTATGCTGGAAAATGGAAGAGATTCTGTGCTTGGAACCAGACACAAGGAACTGATACAGCTGTGCCAAATATTCCTCAGATTTTGCAATACTTAACTGAGATGCTGGACAAAGGCCTATCTTTTTCATCTATTAAAATCCATGCCGCTGCCATTTCAGCTCATTACAATACAGAGCCACCAATCTTTTCTAATCCCTTATTAAAACAGTACCTCACAGGAGCCAAAAATTTAAGGCCTCCAAGGAGATCACCAATGCCTGCATGGGACCTCAACTATGTCTTGGAAAAACTCACCCTGCCTCCTTTTGAGCCAGCTGCTACTGTTGATATAAAGTTTTTATCTTGGAAAACAGCTCTGCTCCTAGCAATAACTTCTACAAGACTAGTTTCAGAGCTACAGGCACCTCATGGCTATGGAATCTTTTATCATTTTTTTTATCCAGACAGGGGGTCTCTGAGGACAAACCCAACATTTATGCCTAAGGTGGTGTCCAGTGTGGCTCTTAACCAAACTATTCACCTGACAACTTTTTATCCAAATCCACAGAACAAGGGGGAGAGAATTCTGCATTCTTTGGACATACACAGACAGCTTAGATTCTACTTGGACAGCACCAACGTTTTCAGAAAGACAGAGCAATTACTAGTGGCATATGCTGCAGGATCACAAGGAAAGGCTATCTCAAAGCAGACAATTGTAAAGTGGATAGGCCACTGCATTCATTTCTGCTACTTACACCATGGCAAGCCAGTGCCTAAGGGCATTAGGCCACATTCAACCAGAGCTGCAGCCACTTCAGCAGCCTTTCTCAGGGGAGTACCAACTAAGGACATTTTAGAGGCTGCTACTTGGAGTTCAGTGCACACCTTTACAAAGCACCATCATCTACCACTCTACTTTAAATCCAGGGCAGGCTTTGCCACTGCAGTTCTGAAGGGCCTCATAGCCACTCCTAATGCTGTTTTGCTCCAGCCTCCCATCCATAGCTTTCGGACTCTACCCAAATGTAATGACTGCAGCAGTGAAACATGAAGAACATAGTACAGTTGTGTACACTTAACATAAATGTAGATGTTCGAATGTATTCACTGTTGTAGTCCAGGTTACCCACCCGCCTTCCCCCTTTTTCTTCTGATGGAATCTATTTTTCCTTCTCTGATTTATCCAACCTATGTGGTGTATTTGCTTGTAGAGGAAGGTAAAGTTTATATTGGTGCATGTATTTATATATGTGTGTGTATATATATATATATATATATATATATATATATATATATATATATATATATATATTTTGGCTACCCTCTTATGGGGCACCTGACATCTGGGGCAAGAAAAACTAAGGAAAATGGCATTGGCTGCATCTTTTATACCCTTGATGACTTGACATCAGGGAAGGGGTGACAGCAGCTGATGCAGGACCCAGGACTTTGGAATTCAGGCCGACTGAGGGCAACCTGCCAGCAGGACTACCCAAATGTAATGACTGCAACAGTGAACACACTCTAACATCTACATTTATGGTAAGTGTACACAACTGTAGTTTATGTATACTACAACAGTGAATACACTCGAACATCTACATTTATGGTAAGTGTACACAGCTGTACTTTATGTATACTACAACAGTGAATACACTCGAACATCTACATTTATGGTAAGTGTACACAACTGTAGTTTATGTATACTACAACAGTGAATACACTCGAATATCTATATTTATGGTACGTGTACACAACTGTACTTTATGTATACTACTGCACTGAATACACTCGAACATCTACATTTATGGTAAGTGTACACAACTGTACTTTAGGCCACTGCACTCGAATTATCTCTTTGTATCCCTCATAAAAAAACTCCTGCAATGACTGGAGTTTCTCAATCCTTGTCCCAAACTTTCTTGAATACCTCTCTGCCCTCCCTCCAGTATGAAATGTAATAAACATGGAGGGAAAAATGCCAAACTCAAATGCTTCCTGGATAATATTTCCTAGGCCACCCCATGTGTTCCCTTTTTAAAACTAGTTTTACAAATTCTCTAAACATATAGAAAGTCTAAATTTTGTTTCATTCTCCTTGTTTTAGGATATATGTATTTTTTCACTGGTTGTAAGGAGGAACTATTTGAGGAAGTGGGACTGGGAGGTACAGGCAGAGAAGAGGCAGTGGGAGTTGGCTCAGGTTTTGAATTCATTCTATAAAGTGTTTAATAGAGTAGCAGTCTCTGCTATGCAAAAAAATGTACAGACTTATATTTTATACACTAAACTATGCTTGGATTATAGACAGTAGGTTTTCATAATTGCCTCATTGTACCTTTTTCATGATGTTTTGTATTTCCAAATGTGCTTTACTGGGATGAGAATGTAACTGTTCCTGTGATCTCTGCCTAACATATAAAGCTATGTCAAACCCAGAGCTGTTGGACATGCTACATCTAAAGAAATCCCAATCCTTCTGAGCTACACGCCCAAGGGACCTAAACCTTGTCACCACATTAAACAGGGCATGCTGGAGGGATAGATTCCTGTCCCAGATACTTCCCGTACTCTGGAACAGGCTACCCATCTATGTCAAGCAAAGTTCTTCATAAGCACTCTTCAAGAAAAATATTGATGAGTGGATGAGAAATAGGAAGTACACCCCGGGGATCACTTCTGTGCCTCTGCTCAACAGTGGCACAGGAAAATAACTTTCTTGGGTGGCGTAAGCCAGGGAACCTTGTTGGCTAGGCTTACATAGGCCCTTGGGCTGATAGCCTAGTACCTACCTATTAACCCATGAATCAGTACTCTGTTCTGGTTAACAGATGCAAATAAAATATCTAAATAAATGTGTTTGCCTGTCAAAGATCTCCGTAGTAGCACAGACTTTTCATTGGTTGCAGACGACTTTTTCTTGATGAGGAGACTCCATGGTAATGTCCAGAAAGGAAAACATTATTAACATGTGAAGTACATATAGATGATGTGGACTGTGGAAAAAGTGTGTGGGTAAGGGCATACTCAGTGAAAGGTGTGTTCAATTCCCAAAGGTTGACCTAGCCTCACAGGAAAGGGATACATATGGGGCTGTCCTTCTGCCATCATGCAAATGCAATATTATGATTCCAGAATTTCTTTTAATTGGATTGTTTGTGTTAAGATATTTATTTAAATTAGTATATCTCTTCCAAATACAACTTGATGCTATGCATTCAGCTGGCTTTACTGTGCATTTAAACATGAGCTAAATTTTTTTTGTTAATTTGTTCACATGTATTTCTAATGGTAAGACCGACAGATAAAGGGTGAGAGAACACATGGATTTGGTTTGTCATTTTTATATTTAACTTGTCTCATGAAATGGTTGTTTATACTCCAAGAATATATTTGCAAAGTGTGAAATAATAGATGTCCAATTTGTGCAGAATGACAGAAAAAAATCATTTTTGTTTTACATAAGAACCAAAAAAATAAATAGTAATACTGAAGAAATAGTATAGCCCCCCCCCCACCACCAAATGAAGACCCTGGTTTAATGCTGAGCATTTCTATTACTATTGACAGTGGGCTGGTCACCACTGTGTAATTGATGCATCACTTGCATGTTTTGTACTCCACATATTAGAGGTACCCGAGTGATTGCATGTTTAAAAATAAGGTGAAGTATCATAATACCTAGCTTTAGATTTAGTTTGTCACTAGGGTGAGTACTTTGTCATTTATTGTCTGAGGTCTTTGTTGCTGTCATAATAGTTCAGGATAATATTTAAGTAACTAAAAGTATACAACTTCAAAATATGAGTTGTATACAAAATAAAAGCTTGTCCCCTTGTTTAAGCAATGCTTCCTTCAAAATTAATTTGTAATTGAGTGTTGCTTTTGAGTAAATGGTAGTTACAAATAAACTGTATTAAACTCCGTTTTGTACGCTACGTGTTGTGGTGAGCTTTGCGATGATAGCTGTGTAGATCAGACGACTTTATCCCTAGCAGTAGACTAATTCTGTGGTATTCATAGGAAATTCCTTGGCAAATGGGGAGATCTAGTTTTAACATGTAGTGACTCTGCCCTAGTGCCTTCACCTAGTGGGTGGTGACTAAGTATGATCTTCACAAGGTACCCAAACCACCTCAGATGACTCATCTCAATATGGGAAGCAGTGACCAAATTGCTAAGCTCCTCTCTTGATCATGGTGAGTGAATTTGCTCCCTTGGGAAGGAATGTTAGTTATGCTAATAGTGCCTGTGATGTTATCCTCTGTCATTACCTAAAGCGTTTGGCTATAGTTGAGGATGTAGATGGAACATGACTGGGTATTGGTAAGCATCAACCTATGACTCTGGTTTCCTGTCACCATCATGGGCCAGTACAATGCTGATAATAATGTTACTGCTATTCAGTGTCCAAATCCCATATACCTTCACTTACAATAAAAGCTGCTATGATATTTAACCTCTTCTGCTAACTTAGGTGCTTTTACCTCGTGTACAGACAGGAACTTACTCTCTTCCATCAAACAATGGTGACCTCTAATTAGGAGGTACTGATTTTCATACCAGCCATTTTTCACACAAAACAAGCTTGCTTCAGTGCATGCAGGAGATCACAGCCATTTAAGGTGAATAGGGCAACATTATCTATAACAAAGATATCACCCTTATTTCCATAGGCTGGATACTATCCATATGTTGCCTGGATCTTGATATCCTGGCCATACAAATCACATGGGAGCAGCACAGAGGTTTAGGCTTGATAGAGCTCTAGGCCCACCTTGGTGTATCTGACCAAAGACAGAGTGGAGACTGAGATCTCAAATAGAGACAGTGACATGCAGCAGTGAACCATAGGACCCCTTATTGCTGTAGCGCCTCTTGTATAATACCCCAGAGTGCATCCTTCCATGTCTTTAACTCCAGAAAATACATGTAGACATTATAGGCAAACTCCTATGATGTCTGCTTTGTTTACCCATAAATTGAGGGGATCTATGCATGGGATACATTTTCAAGCACAGACATTGATGTCCTCCTAGCTTGCCAATATACTAGAAAAGTTGTTCCCATAATAGGTGTCCAGGATGTTCTTAAAAATATCTAGACTAGTGCTTGATTTAATGTAATATGGTAGTGTATTCCATGTATCAGCTGTTCTTTCAGATAATCAATTAGTACACTTCTCATTCCTACAGAATCTTCTACAAAGATTGTTAGATGGTTCTTTACTACATTTTCATAAGTCCTAACATTCCCAGAGGTAGTTGTCTTTAAATGCCCTAAACACCTGAATAAGGTCTCCTGTTAAATATCCGTGTAATACAGTGTACAAGTTACAATATTTTAGTCATTCACACTAACTTATACAAAAATCATCCATGGATGTGAAAATTTATTTCCACTGTACTCTTTCCAGTTTAGTCATCCGTTTTTTTCTTACAATGTTTCCACATTGTTATTCCATACTCAAGTTTGTCTAATGCAACTAACAAACAATGAATCATCATTTCTGATTTCCTAGACTGTATAATTTTTTATACAACCTATAGTTCTATAACTATCATTAATCAGTTGGTTGATATGATCAGTATAACTCAAGTGGATCTACCCATATAAACAGACCCTTAAAAGAATCTACAGTTTCAGTCACTATGTGCTGTATTAATATTCACGTTTCAGTTTGTCTCCCAAATTGCAAATGCTTAGTGTTTGATGTATTTATCAGCATATTATTCTCCTGTGCCCAAATGGTCAATTTAGTCAACTTCTTTTGCAGACCGTCCCTATCTGTATCACATGTAATAGATTTCCCAGTTTCAAGTTATCTGCATCCAGACTGTAGGACACCGCAAATGAAAAAGAAAGATACAATCTAAACAAGTATGGGCTTAGGACAGACCTCTGTGAGACACCCTGACTGTAATCAAGAATTTAACCTGTCCAATTGCTGTACAATACTTGTATCATGCAGTTATCCATTTTATCAAGAGTACATCAATACATAGCTGTTCTAAATTCTTGATTATTGTTTTGTGTATCACCCTGTCAAATGCTGAAATTTAAATGTATATAAATTATATCACAGCACAATTTTTCATTGATACCTATTATTTTGCTGTTATAGATCATCATGTTGCTGGTGGTAATAGCATGCATATGTTGAACATAGATATGATATATGGTTTCAAGTCCCATCCTTTCCAATTCTGGCAATAACTTATGCGGTCTTACCCTGTACATTATTTTTCCACAGCATGAAAGTAGACTTAAGGGTGTGTGTGACTCTTGAGTATGTCCAATTCCCCTTACCCTTAAAGACAGGTTTAACAAGTGCATGTCTCCAATGTTGAAGAATCCCCTGATATTTACATTAACTAGTAAATAGAATGTAGTGCAAGTTCTTGCTGAAGTGTTCTCAGGTCATTATTACTAATTCTGTCTCCTCCCTGTGCTTTTTTTTTGGAAACTATTTAGATAGTTCTTTTTCAATATAATTTAATTTGATTTCAGTATCTGAGGTCACCTGGATGCCACTAGGACAAGTTCTCACCCCCTTTGTGGAGCTAGACAGTTTTGCATAAGATTTTATAACTATATCTATAATCTGTTGTCTGAGAATAAATTGTTAGAATCGACACACATTTAATAGATTTTTGTTTGTTTTTATTCCTTCCAAATCATATGTATCTATAAAAGGATAGTGTTTATTCTCAACATCTTTATGTATAAATTTTCTTCATTTTTTTTCTTGATCTCGTCTCACACTGTTTAATTTGTTTGTCCAGTTTGTTTATTTCTGTTTTCAAAGTTGTAGTTCAGCATCTTTTCCATTTCTTATATTTTTTCTCTCTCCTTAATCAAGTATCTTATGTTAACATATCCACCTGATATGTGCCAAGTTGCTGATGCTACACATTTTTATTTTATGCATTCAAACAGTTTCTCTTTCAAACCTTTCCACATTCCTTCTGTAGTTTCTCCATTGAACACATCACTTCGATTAGTTTTACATAGTGACCATTTTGCCTCCTTATAATCTGTTCATCATCTGTGTATTAGTTTAGATTCCAGTATGGCAGAATTATTTAGTAACAAATTAACCTTTATAATAACCCTATGATAACTGCACGTCAGTGCTGGTAAAACCTGACATGCACTAGCAGTAAGCTCTCTATAGATGCAAGCAATGTCTGTGTTCCATTCCCTGGTATGTTTTTTACTATCTGAAGCAATTGTTGTTGCTTAACATATGATATGAATTTTCTTACCAGTGTAGTTAGGTCAGCGTTATTCCAGTCTTTCTGGTAAATTTAAGTCCCCAGCTGCTGCTGTTCTTCCCTCTTGCTTCGTTTAACTCATTCACTCCAGTGAAGCTTGGGAAGTTTGCACTGTAACTTCCAATGGGTGGAGGCTAAGCCTTTTAGACCATCAAATTATATACTCACATTTCAAACACATGTTCATATCTCTAGAATCATAGAGGTTTTGAGAGACATATAAATGGCAAACTCTTCAGCGCAAACTATTTTTATTGTGGTAATATTCTTTAGGTACTACGTCATAAACAGAATTTTTATAAGTCGCAGTAAACACTGTCACAATTACATTTTGTAATACTTTGTAAACAACTTACAATATCTCAGCAACCACTTAAGTTACACACACACTGTCAACCGCATTTTATTCATCTAGCTGAGGGCTTTCATACTTGTCTAAGGAGTTCTGTCTGTGTTACTTGGTTGCTGAGATATTCAGAAAAATGTGAACATTATATCTATAAATTAATATCATAAAAACAGCAGTTAATATCTATTTACCTGCACTAGACAGATGTCAAATATTAATGCAGTTCAGTTTGCCATTGTGTGAGCTTTAAGATGAAATCTTTGAAAACCTTGTACATAGCATGGTTTTGGAATTATTGATGCAAATATAATCAAGCAATATTTGATGCCAAGAGGCGTCAGTAGGCGTTAACTGGAGATGCACCTGGAGGCGTCACTCGGATGCAGTAAGTTAAATGTATGAATTCATCAAGGTCATCAGCACTTGACTTGTATGGTCTGTACACTCCAACTGTTGCACATTCCGGGAATCTCTCTATTGACACAGTAGACTGTGTGATAATCACAAGTCTCATAACCATCTTTAATTGATATCATAATCCACCAGATTTTTTGCTAGAATGTCTGTTGCTGTAAAAACATTTATGCCCTGACAGAACTCATTTCCATTGTTTAGTCTTTCACTGTTTAATCTTTCACAAACTATAACATCAGTCTTGTTGTAACTTAGCTAGCTTTCCAAAAAAAAAAAAACTTTATTAATACTCCTAGCATTAGTAACCATCAAAGATGCATCAAGTGTTGCTGTCTGTGAACTGTTAAAATGTTTGACCTGGGAAGAAATCCTGCCTTGTTTGTTGAATATTGCAAAATAGCGGCAGAAAAAAAATTTTCTTTCCTGATCTTGGCAAGTGCATACCATCCATGTGTGCGCCCCAAATTAGACTCAAATGCTATGCACACTCCCAATTTTTTTTAAATGGGACTTCTTTCCTTGTAGGTATTTACCCCCCAAATTCTTCATTCACGGTGACCTGATTCTCCTATCTATATGTTATTTGTGAAAAATATGTCCCGCCACCTGCACAAGCTTATGCTGCCTTAGAGGGCTATAAGTTCTCTACTAACACTGAGAGTCCTTGCAGATGTGATCGTTTGTACTGACGTGAATAAAAACATATCCATACTTCCTAATAGATCCATACTTCCTTACAGTAATGCATTCTAAGGCATGTCTCACAATCTGAGTTTGTGCTCTTGGAAACAATACTATTTGATGTTATCTTCTCTGCTAATCTAGGCATCATTTCCTCCAATAACTGAATCTCCAATTACAAGAATATCTCTTCTGGCCAGATCTGAAAAATGTTCAGTTTCTAGTTCAGTAATATCTGATCTGACAGTTGTTAAAAAGGAATGATCTTTATCACCATTAGCTTTGTTAATCCAACTATATTCATTGCATATTACATTTGCAAGCATACTGTTCTCATCCATTTGGCTTTGTACATCCACGGCTTGAGCCATGTTGTCAACATCTGACTTTCTCATCTTTTTTCTTGCAGTAATGTTCTTCGATCCTTCCATGTTTAGTTTTCTCCCTTTTCACCTTCCCCTTGCCTCTTTTTTCTACCTTCTCCTTCGGAAAAATGATGCCATATTCTTTTGAATAAATTTTTTTTTGATTGAAAAATGTTGTTCCCAGTAATCTGTGTGTTACATAAGGTATCCTTTGTAGCATGTATTCTCTTTGTTTTACAGACTTTTATCAGCTTAGTTTTCTTACTGATTTCTTATGAATTCTTCCTTTCTTACTTTATTTCATTTTATATGCTCTAAAGTCCTCAGATTGCTGAATACATGGGTCCAGAATTCCAAAGTTCGTGGTGGTGGTAATATCTTGCTTCATAGGGGATGAGCGATTTTTACAGACAATAGACACATCCTTCACTTAAATGTTTTATTTGCTTTTTGCCTAACATTATCTTATCAGAGCAATCCTTTAACAAATATAACAATAGTTCTCCAAGCTATGCCAGTTTTACAAGTGCAATTGTCATCATTAAGTCTAGATTTACTACTAACGGTAAGCAAATCATCCAACTTTTGACATGAGGAACACAGATTACCAGTGTTATCAAGTGTTATCTTTAAATATACCAAAACATTTATTGCACCATACAAGTATTTGTGCTTTAGCAAATCATTAACAGCACACTCATTTAAGGAATCCATATTCAGCTGCAAATGAAAAAAATTCTAAAAGAAAAGACTAATTAAAATCAGTTACCACAGAATACAAAGAAATTCTGAGAGAAAAATCACACAGCTATATACTAAGTTTAGCAAAGTTTTTGTTCTGACCGTACAAGTTGTGAAAGTCGTACAAAAGCTAGAATTGCTTTACATAGCTCACAGTCATACCTCTTTTTAACATGGTAGATATATAAATTTTGTTTAGATAACCCCTAGATTGTCCTCTCTGCAGTTTTGGTGAGTTAATAGCTGATTAACCCCCTTGGGATAGCTAGCGTTTACCTGACTAAAAACCTATCCCTTTCTAACAACTAACAGTGTTTGTGTCTTTTGGCTTTTCCCGGTTAGGGGTCGTCACAGCGGAACTCTGGTCCGCTAGTGATTGGCAGTAGATTTTTACGTGCTGGCTTGCCAGGCCTAACGCACAACCTTCAACGAAGGAACGCCCATTCACTCATGTCACCACACAGAAGATGCTCTAACTGAGAATCGAACAGGCAACTTCTAACTGTGAGGCGACAACGCTACCACAGCAGCACCACCGCAGTTTCTAACAACTAACAGTGAAAATAGATAAAACAACAGAATATAAATCAAAGTAAATCTTGTCCATAAGCTGCCCTTGTCTACAAACAGTGAAAAAAGTGATAAAAATTAAGATAGAGATTCAAATAATTCTTCTCTTACCTGGCTACTGCACAGTCAATGACAAAACATTACAGGGTTGTTTAGATAAGATCACAATAAAATGAAGCATTTATGAAATGCCCCTGTCCATTAGGAAGCAGGGAACAGGAAGCAGTCCTCAAGTAAATATTTTGTTTCCATCCATACATCCAAGTTGCGATTGAATATGGACGGGGATAAACCTTGTTTTGTGCAGGTGGTGGGTCTATTCCAAGGAAGCAATATTCTCTGAGAGCTATACCTGTCCTTCCAAATCATTCTCTGCTGCAGAAGCAGTTTAGATCCCTGGGCTGAGTATTTCTGATGCTGTTCTACTTGCTGTTATGAAGTAAATGCATCAGTCTTGGGTCGGTGAGATGCCTTGTATGCCAGACACAGGTCACCTCTTAGCAGTCTGTAGTGTATTAGGGTATCCAGCTAATTTCAGAAAAAGTTACTTTAGTTTTATTAATGAACTTTGATTAGCTTTGTTTCAGTAAAATTTGTTGTCCTGGAAATTATATAGGTCACAGCAAATTCACATTGTCATATTTAAATCTTGGGTTACATGCTCTGAAGGAAAAAGTAATTCTGTTAACAGCATCACTGTGTGAACCTTGTACGATATTTTGAGAGTCTGTTTCATTCATCAGACAACTCACCAGGGCAAGAATATCATCCCTTTTACTCTCCATGATCATATCTCATCTCATTGTAGGGGCGTTTAAACCTGAGAAGCAAACACCTCTGGCAAATCTTTGCACCATCATTCAGTAAGACAATGATGCATGTAATGAAATGAAAAAAATCTGATGGTATTAATCTGTGGAACAAGGTTAGTGTGAATGAAACAGTATCAAAACAGACAGGAGTGTGCAGTGACATATTAAAGGCAGGAGGAGCACAAGCCTAGAAGCCAGTAAGGGTTGAGGTGGAAGACCTAGAGACTTGGAGTTTAATACCGGAGTTTCTGGTATAATGAGACGTACAGCTGAGGTTCTAAGATTTAGAATAAATTTAACTTAATCTAGTAATTGCACTGAGTACTGGAAACAAGATATGATCAACTGAAGCTGATTATTTACAGGAAGACACAAAGAAAAAGAATTGTATGGAAGGAAAGTGCTGTTAAACCTCTGTTAAAATATGCCATCAGGAAACTCAAATGGGAGCATAGATGGTGGTATTAATAAACATGAAAAAGAAATGGGGCATCAGCAACAGCATGATCCTGAAGTCAAGGCAATTTAAAATACAGCTAAATGTTTCCAATGAAAATGCGGTGCCAACAAGGATGGTGATGTGTATATATAGATAGGAATGACATAAGAATACCCGACGAGAACTACTTGAGTACAGGATTTCTACAAGATTAAGTTTGGACAACGATAAAAGCCATAAAATAAAAATCCAGAATCAGCAGCAGAGAGAAAAAAGATGAAAAAGGTAGAGGGAAAGGAAATTATTTCTGGAACAGCTTTTGGTCTTGTATTAGGTGGTGGTAGGTGATTGTTAGACACAGTATTAATTAAAAAGGGAAGTGGAGAGACGAGAAGTTTAGTTTGGGTGTGTTCTTGAACAGGAATAACAATAAACGGACCTAGTCAAGTCATCTTAAGAGCACAAGGGAAAATAAGGGCATGTGGATACAAATGCTTTGCATATGTGAGCAGACATATTAATGACCCTAGGGAGCCATGAATCTAAGAGAATGCTGCAAAAACCTAGAGAATAAACCAGTTTTCTCCTACATTCTCAAAGTGTAATATACGTATGACAAAAATAAGGAAAACAGTGTTTGGGTAATTTGTTCAGTTTTACTAAAACAGTATTATAAGCAAATATATGGAATAATGAGTTGGATAAAACAGTAAGATTCATGGTGTGATCATTCCTATAAAAGTTCTGTCAAATGAGAGAGAGTGAATCAGATAAATTGATGGTGTTCATCCACCCTTACATGGTAGAATAATGGCACCAACTCTCACCTTAAGGAATGACATCCTTACAGTTCATATGAAACTGACCACTGTTACCTGGAAAACAGGTGCTGCTCTCTTTTCTGTCAGAAAATAAGGGATAGATCACCATCTAGCCATCCAACAGATTTTGGCAAGAACAGTTACTAATTTATAAGCAAACTCATCCCCAGCTCTAAATTTCATGGATAATTTATACTATAGTACCATTAATTAATTAATAATAATGAATGCCTGTGCATTTCATAATTGCGTATTTACCCTTTCTCTGCCTTGCTGTTCACTTGGTTCTTTGTACCACCTTAGCCCTTCATTTCAGACATAAAATCCTCATGAGTCATTTCAAGTTTTGTTTTAAGCACATCTCTGGGAAATATGTGCACATTACTTGAGTATACCAGATTTCCCCCAATCTTGACCAATGATTTTATACTCCCGTCTTTCTGAAAATAGCTGCAGCTTTCAATACTAAGCTTCATATTTATACCTTTAATGTGTTACCTCCTTGTGTTTTTCTCCCAGCTGCCTGGAAGTGCAGAACTGAGTTCCACCATACTAATTAGTACTTCCAAACTATGCTGTGGCTATCTATCAATTTCTGTCCTCCTCCCACTTGCAAAATTTGTTAAGCAGCATAGACCTTCATTAGGTTATGGTACCATCACTGCAACCTTCTACTCTGCTTCCAGAATTAAAAATTTTGCCATTAACTTGCTTGAGCCTTGATCTTATGTGACTAATCAGTTTTGAAGATCACAAAGGATTGTTGGATTTTGTGAAGGCCCTGTTCATTGTTTTAATAGACATATCCCTAGACAAGCACGTTCAAAAAATGGCTCAGACTGTATTGCTACAGATATTTCTCAGGGTTCTAACCTGGTCATCTTCTCTTGTGTATCTTTTTGTTTCAAAAGTAACTGCCGATCTGATATTGTGCATACAATACAGTCAAATGTAATCAAACAGCGACATTAACTGATCCACTTTCACAAAAGTAGTAATGAGAAAGTTTCATTTAGACGAGGGTGAATGCGAGAATTCAAAATTTTTTGACATTTCTTCTCAATATATTTTCAAAATCACTTGTCTAATGTACAATTTACAGTAGCAATGCCTATTTTATTATAATTCTTCAGCCAAACAGTCTACTATAAAAAGGCATAAGCATTGCTCATATTAGCTTTTTAATATCTTGTTCACAAATTCTATTATGTTCACATTCTGCCTTTAAACTTGGGGATAGTGTTGTCTAAGAAAGTAACTCTGCAGCAAGTGCTGAATAGAAAAGCAGGACTACAAATCTGGATTCAAGATTTACAGCTTTCTCATCCACTGATGCTATGACGTGCCCAGGGTTTGCTGTATATTGTGTAACAGCACCTCTATTAGAAGTCATGAATGTATAAAGTAAAAACGTGCACACACACACACACACACACACACACACACACACACACACACACACACACACACACACACACACACACACACAAAGAACATCAACAAGAAAGTACACTATGAAATGTACAATGAGTAATGTAACTACTGTTCTACTACACCTATGAATGACTCTGCATACAAACTACATTATCTGCAACTGCAGCACTACAAAGTGAAACGACCAGGTAAACTTTTCTTATTGTTAGTGCAAATCTGATATGTCTGCTGAATATACAGACTTCCAGATATAGAGAGACTGATAAAAGTGAGATTTGAAAGCTGCCGTAGTATATGAAAGAAAAAAAAAGTCTTAACCATTTATATTTTGAGAGCATATTGGTAACATGTTTGTAATGGTAATTATTAAAATAATATCCTGGCCAGTTTTGTAAGAACTGAGAATTTCATGTTGTGCCATCTTTGAATATCAGCTTGATTATGACCAACATTTATATTTGCTTAGCTGGTTATTAATGTGTTATTGAATGTCAAACCTAAATTGGTACATGAATGTTGGTGTAATCATGAGTTGATCCAAATAAAAAGTTTCCTATAGCTGCTTAACAAGACATTCCTTGTATTTTTGTTGCGTTTGTAAATCATTAGATTGGAGAAGGCCAATGAAAATCTTAGCTGTTGTTTAAAATAAGCAACATGAAGTACAGAACAAAATAAGTACGCTGAAGTTTGTTCTTTAGTTTTGCAGTGGCAGCAGGTGACTTCAAAGCAGTGGTGACAAGTAGGAAATGAATGGATGGGGATAATTGGATTGATATGGGTCTCTGTCACAACAAGTCAATGACCATTACCTCTAATCATTCATCTTCCTTCACAGACTGCCTTAGTATGTACCCACTCTCATTATAGCCACATTATTGACCATGAATCCTTTAAATGTCTGACTGCAATGAACAAAACCATCCTTAGCGATCTTTGTAGATAAATCATACCACGGCTCAGTGGACCGAAGTCTCCCTGCTGTTTATTAGTAGTCCTCCCCTGTCGAGATAGATGACTTTGTTTTTTCCCCAATTTGTCTTAACGTTTAACTTTCCCCATCATTTTAACACATGTAAGTGTCCAAAACTCCATTCTGTTATGTCTGGAAGAAGTGAACTTTCAAAAACGTTGTATGGTTTTGGATGCTCTGGAGTACGTCATCAAGCTTTTTAACAACCTTTTAAGCTAATGAAAATAAAATTCAAGAACAAGGAAATAAATTCAGCCTTCTGTTTTTTTTTTTTTCAAAGAAAAATAAGCTGTGTATAAAGCTTAATGTTCAGAACCATCAAAATAGTAGTTCCCGAATAAACTGAAAAAACAAATTTGTGCAAGGATATATTCATTCTATCAGGGAAAAGTGCCTGCTTTCCTACCCCTCCAAAAAGAAGAAAAATCTGTGTCCCACTGGTATTGGATTGGTAAGAAAATAAAAGCACAAATTGTTAGAGGCATGTATTATAGAGCTATGGTCTGAGATGACCCTAAGCACATGGATAAAACTCAGAGAAAGTTGTACATGCAGGCTCTGCACAGAAGGAATCAAAGCCAACAACCTGACCAGAAAACCAAGTTGTATTAGATGGCAATACTACTCACTGCACCCCTGTGTCAGTGATCAGCTCCTGTCATGCATATCGTCAGACTGTGACAGGCACTTATTGAGTACAATGCTGTTGTTTGACTGTGATGGTAAGGGAAAAAATATGGCCAGCTTGATACTTTCAGATAAGCTACAACTCCCCCAATGCAATCATTTTTATCAAAGAACATCCTCATATGTATTTATTACAGCCACTTTGACTGCACACCTCAAATATCTGTTTATATTAAAAAATAGCCACATTAAAGGGTCCCATTCACGTCGAATTGTGAAAAAAAAGCGAACGGCTACAATATCGAAAATGCCGTTCAATGAAATGTGTTTTATGGGGTTGCGGTACAGTGGGGATTGGAATATTTGCCCTTTCCTCACTGTATTGCGACCTCTGAGTTGGTATATATAATTATCAGGGGGTGTGGGGGGCACAGCCCCCCACAAAACGCATTTCAATGAATGATTTCGATATTGCAGCTGTTCGATATTTTCATGATTCGATAACGTGATATAGACGCACATTAAAGAATTACAACTGGCTTAATACAAAGGCAAACTACTTCAAAGTTAGAATATTGATTGGTTTACTTGAATAAATTGCAACAGAGTCACACACTGTTAACTGTCCATCTACCCAGCTGTTAACACTATCTTTGAGTGTGTTAAGCTTCAAAAATGAGAGTGCAGTAAAATAAAATAACAGTTGGCCACAGTAATCTATTTTAGCTATGCTACACACATTTACGTACACACACACATACATATACCTACACACACCTACTCAACCATCAATTATTGTCACTTAAATGAGTGTGACTATACATGAGATGATTGATTGTCATCGGGTGAATAACAAATCCCTGCCTACAGACTTAAAAAGTTTGCATTTGCATGCTTTTTAAAGTTTATTAAGTCTGGAACCCAAATGGCTGTAATCATTATTTAGTGAATGCAGTTCATAAAAAAAAAAAAAAAAAAGGTTGCAAGGTACAGATCAAAATATGAAGAATTGGAGAGAGCTGAGAAATGAGGGATAATAGCATCTATGTAGTCATGCATACAAGCCTACAGTCACAGACATGATCATCTGACTAAGCTCACAGATGTGCGACCATCCATTTGTAGGACTGTAGCAGTACAGCTCAGATGTTTGATTTGTGATCAATGGAAAGAATGAATGCAGCAATGACTACTACACAAGAATTAATCTTCTCACCTCTCTAATGTCAGAATACACTGTGCAACCCCCCCCCCCCCCCCCCACAATACCTCCCGATATCTTGGCTCAAGAATCAAGGAGAAAGTTAAAAAAAAAAAAAAAAGTAATGGGGGCCTAATGGACAAAACCAGGGACAAAATATTGACTTTTTAATACTTAGTTACTTGAACAATGGGCTTTACACAAGCATGTTTTTTTTCTGAAGGATATTACAACTGAATCTCAAATGTCTGTCATTAATTAGTGACTGTAATCCTCGCTGATTTGCCAGAACACTACAGATTTTACAAGACATAGGCTGAAATATGAGGAAAAATCAGGGACATTTGAAAGCTTCTTTGGCCTCCATCACGCTGATATACATACAAAAGTAAATTAAGTACATTTACCTTCCTACATACTGGTTTGAAAAAAGTCTGAGTGAACTAATCCAATCTTGTCAGACTTCCTAAGCACCATGTATGAATGGAGTTCAAAGCACTGGGAACAAAACTGAAAGTCAGAACATTTACTATTTTTTTTTTAAATTAATAGTCGGCTTTCAGACTTTAATGCCATCTTTTTTAATTTGGAGTGTGCAGCCAGGTAAGCAGTACCATAAATCATCCCTGGTTTTGGCATCTTGCTGCATTTCATTGTGACTTACTATCTGTTGCACAATATGGATTGCTGCTGTGGTATTTTTGTGGGCTGAATTGCTTGAGGTGACCGTTGCTTGTGTGTGGTGTTGGTCAGTCCATATAGGAGTAATCTGTTACTCCACGCAGGGTAAAGTGTTTTTGTAGTCTCCAAACTCACACCACCATAATAAAATAATCATTTTTAAGTGCTCATTATCTCTATTTGTCCGAAGTGTAAAGAACTTGGTATAACAGTGGACAAAGCAAGAAGGCTTCTGTGGTACAGGGGGCTGGGCTTCATCCCTGCTAGAAACCCTTTTTAAAAATGTAATGGAGTTCAGATTTGCAAAAGACCAATACAGTTGTGAACATGCCTATCTAAAGTGTTTTTGTCATGTCTGTTGGAACTGTGTACTTTCTGCAGGTGAATTGTATTTTGACGTATGTGGCTTGAAGTCATCAAAACAGAACCTTTTCAGTGCAGTATTTAGAGATATGGGTGTTCTTTCTTCTGTATAATGATTTCTGTTAGAAACTGGAACAAAAATTGCTCATCTGAGATTGCTGCTTAACTTCCTCTGCTAAAGAATTCATCCTTCATTTTCATGTAATCACCACCTTAGATGTGCTAGCCCAGTCATAGGTACAATCCTAGTCTTACCTCTTGGCTAACAGATTTGCAAGTAAAATTTAATATACGAGTACATGCCCAGTGCCAGGTGTGGCCATTCCATAAGGTAAAAGGAGAAACTAGTCGTAGATGTAAGGCATACAAAACCCGTGAAACGCACTACATTTTTTAAGTGCTGACCAAGCACAGACTTTGTGTTATACCACATACTTAGTGTTTGTTTACATAGCAATATTTGTGTTCTACTCTGAACAGCATCTGCTCACAATTTAGCTCTGTAAATGCCAATGATTTAAAATGTTTTATGCATGACCAGTGCACCAAACACACAAATGAAAAGTTGCATCACCTATAAGCCATTGTTAATGTAAAACCAGCATTAGTCATTTTGATTCAAGTTTTCAGACCATTGCACCATTTCAGTGAGTGCACAGTTAATTAACCGTAATAATTTTAATGGATAAAATTATAGAAATTATGGTAATTAACTCTTACATTTTTAATTGTTAGTATGTGATGTAACTTGAAAAAATGTACATCTGCAGCACATATTCAGCTTGCAGATATAACTGCCATAGTTAACTGTGACAACTAAAACAGATAAGAAATACAGAAGTATAAAAAATGGAAGAGTCTTGGAGTTTTTTCACAAAGCATAATTTCTGCAGCATACTAGGATATGCAAGTCATAAATTACACAATTTGTTCAGTGCTGTTTATTAGTTCATATGCTTCCCTAATTCTGTTAGGGAATATCTATTTATAATTATGCAAAAATATTGCTTCATTGAAGTTTTAATGTAAATGCAGCAGTCCTTTTGTTGGTTAAAATAAATAATCTTCAGTATTAACAACAGGAGGCCAGCAGAAATATGTGTCAGAAAAGGAAGAAAAACACTGAGAGAGATGCATACGTATCAGACTATAAATAACTTTATTATGCAGACCGGTTTTAGCAAAACAATGCCTTCTTCAGTGTAGAAAAAAATATAAAAAGTACAACAGTAAACCTCATATATATTTATAGACCACTCCCACCAATGAAATCCAAGGTATGTTCCCACAGGTATTAATGCATAATTGAGAATGACATGTGTAAAAAAACAAAGACATGTATAGAATACAAAAATGAATATGAAATGAATATAAAAGGACCACTTGGAAATGAGGATACCAGATAATCTTCCTGTCTATCCTAATACAAAAACAAATGGATATAACAACAACCTGGTACCATATGCAGACAGAAAATTAATACAAAACCAAAGAAACATAGAAAAAATAGCTGTTCAAAGTAAAAATATCCACCCAAAATCCAAACATATAAATACACAGTATATATATGCAATAATATTCCCCAGAACAAAGAATTGCCCAGGGAAAAAATATATACACCGTTAATGGGCAAACAATGAATGAAGCCCAATCCATCAAAACCATGCTCAGATAATATGCCAAAAAATAAATGAGCAAGAAAAATGTTCCTTTCCTAAAAAATGTGGTTATAAATGGTCATTAAGACCTGGTGAGAATAACGCACCCAATCTGATTATCCAGTATTTTTCCTTGTGATTAAGTATATTATGCCATCCCTGGGGATTGCTACGATCACCAATGATCCTGTCTATAACCATGAAAGTAAATTGAGCATCTGGGTGTTTCAAAGTATGGCGCTACAAAGCATTGGTTTCCTTCTGAGTTTTAATATCTGATCTGTGTTCATTAATACGTGTTCTGAGTGGTCTAGAAGTTTGGCCTACGTAAAAGGCTTGACACCGACAAGTTGCCAAATAGACCACCCAGCTGCTGCAGTTACCAAATATTTTACACTGATATACCCTGCTGATATTGCGACTAGTAAACTGTTTACATTTGCTGACTTGTTTACAGGAACTACAATGACCACAGGGGAAGGTACCCACTAGTTCATCACCAGACATGGTCAGCTGTTTGTATATGCCCCCCCCCCACACACACTTTCAATGTGTTTGAAATGAGAAAAAATGGAACGCAATGTTTTACCTCTTCTGAATGAAAATCTAAGAAGATAAAACTCAGAAGGAAACCAATGCTTTGTATCGCCATACTTTGAAACACCCCGATGCTCAATTTACTTTCATGGTTATAGACAGGATCATTGGTGATCGTAGCAATCCCCAGGGATGGCATAATATACTTAATCACAAGGAAAAATACTGGATTATCAGATTGGGTGCATTATTCTCACCAGGTCTTAATGACCATTTATAACCACATTTTTTAGGAAAGGAACATTTTTCTTGCTCATTTATTTTTTGGCATATTATCTGAGCATGGTTTTGATTGATTGGGCTTCATTCATTGTTTGCCCATTAACTGTGTATATATTTTTTCCCTGGGCAATTCTTTGTTCTGGGGAATATTATTGCATATATATACTGCGTACTTATATGTTTGGATTTTGGGCGGATATTTTTACTTTGAGCAGCTATTTTTTCTATGTTTCTTTGGTTTTGTATTAATTTTGTGTCTGCATATGGTACCAGGTTGTTGTTATATCCGTTTGTTTTTGTATTAGGTTAGACAGGAAGATTATCTGGTATCCTCATTTCCAAGTGGTCCTTTTATATTCATTTCATATTCATTTTTGTATTCTATACATGTCTTTGTTTTTTTACACATGTCATTCTCAATTATGCATTAATACCTGTGGGAACATACCTTGGATTTCATTGGTGGGGAGTGGTCTATAAATATACATGAGGTTTACTGTTGTACTTTTTATATTTTTTTCTACACTGAAGAAGGCATTGTTTTGCTGAAACCAGTCTGCATAATAAAGTTATTTATAGTCTGATACGTATGTATTTTTCTGTGTTTTTCTTCCTTTTCTGACGCATATTTCTGCTGGCCTCCTGTTGTTAATACTAAATATTTTGGCTGTGCATTGACTTATGTGCATAGCAGCATGTTTGGTTTTAAAATAAAAAATCTACCACCTTCCCCATAAATTGCCTGTAAACTATAATTGCTGAATTGTTTCACATTTTTTTTTGCTTTAGCTGCTTAATTTCCCAACTTCTCTTCCACTCTTGTAAATGCCATTCATACCTGTTTTTTGCTGTCTTGCTGTGTTTATATGCTCCCCTTCCTTCTCCTGTCTTAAGTCTCTGTATTTCTTCATTAGGACTTTTTTGTGAATCCTGTATTATGGTCATCAGTCTCCCATTTTATTAATATTTTCTTTGCGGATATATTTTTGTTAAAGCTGTACATTGTATTCTGGCAAGTCATATTCTCTGAGAAAGGTAAATGTAAAGAAATGTCATGAACTCTACAAGTGCACCCCACCACCAAAAGCAATGAGGCCCAAGATCTTTCACCACCATCTTGTACTGACTGCCTACATTTAGATCATTTGATGCAGTGATATCAAAGTTCCATTCCATTTTCGCTGTTTTTCTGTTGTATCTTCTCTCTCCCACCTATTAACCTTTCTAGTCTTCCTCTGTATGCTTAATTCCCATATAACATTACCTTACATTTCTTTGCGTCCAGTCTGACCGATATTTTTCTGGCCAGTTCTCTAAATGTACAGTCATTTCTTAACACACTCATTTCCTTTTCCTATACACACTGTGTTGTAGATTTTTGTGTTGGTTGCAAACTGTTGTGTATAGTTTTCTGGTAATATCACTAATTCTGATAAAGATAAGGACTGATTACAGAACTTAAATCTGGCACAGCCCTTGTAATATGCTGCTGCTTTGTAAATTCTATTTATTTGTACACTCCATTCATGCACTTCATCACTTTTTAAATCCAGAATAGTACCTGTGGAGACTACCCAGAGTCACTTAACCTGCACATTAAAGAATTCAGGGCTGTGCCAAATGTCTCACTAAATCCCATGTCTGATGACATCTGTTAACATGGCAAATGAGAACTGCTGTCTTGGGCTAAGGCTGACACTTTGCACACTGAGATAAGGTTCACACTTTTTGGTTAGAGTGCAAAGTTATGAACACTGGCTTTCTAAGATTTCACCTTCTTCATTTTCAGCTCAGTGCTTTTTATAGCATTCTCTAATCAACATTAAGCACATTTTGGGGTGTACTGTTTCGTATAGAAATGCACCCATCTTTTCCACACCACCGTCCCTCCATACTTCCAGTATCATGCTGCCATTTTCCAGACTTGTCTGTCGCTACAAAGTCACAATTACAGGATATTCTTAAGAAACGCCAACCATGTCACGTTAGTTTTATGGTATTTTAGCAAAACCATTCTGTCTGTGTCCTGTAGGGAGTCGTGTTTCTCTAGTTCTGTGCAATTAACCTTATACCCGCTCCAACAGCTAGCCAGCCACAGACATATTTAAATAAAATACTTAATATTATGCAAAGCACATTGGTAGTAATTAAATATTCAGAAAACATGCATAACTGCACAGAAAAAATTTCATTTAAAATTATTGCACCAAATTATGCTCTAGCTGTACCCATCTTAAATATTGCTGACTTGTAAATTCATTTAGTAGTTTAGGAATAGAAACAAATAATGTAATACAAACATGAGATCCAAGTACAGGCTGTATCTCTTTATGTTGATGCAAATATCTCTTCCAAGGATTTTGCGAGCCCCATCATATTCTGAGTTCAGATGCGTACCAAACATTATATGAAGCAGTTTTCTGGAGGAATGGTCACAATGCTTGTTGATAATCAAAAGGGTTGTTGTACTGGTGTGAACTAACATTTGCAGGTGCAGTGAATTTATTGATATTCGTAACTTCAACCTCTTGCGTGTTCTGAATTTCAAGTTTGTGTCTAGAGATGGTCAAGCACTGGAAATTCCAACCCATTAACACAAAGTGCTTCACTGACAGGAGGTAGTAGCATTACATTTTGTGTGTCTGTCTAAAAACAGTTTCATTTTAGCATTTTTGCTTACTTCTACATCTGTACTGAAAAACTACACGTGCCTTAGTTTGGTAAACATTTTTCAAATCTACAATCCTTCCCTTATGTATTACCTTAAAAATCCTGCAAAAGAGGTTTAGTTTACTCTGACATAACATCTCTACTGTAAATTCATAATTCCCTGTGCCTCACTAACCTCTCATTACACAGAAATTGTTTCTTTTATAGCTAATTCCAACTGTTTTAAACCACTGAGATCAAACATGCATGCCAGTTTTCTGTGTCTTCCTTTATCCTTCTTTTGTGAAATGGGATCATATCAGTCTATTCCCCATTGCTTGAATACTCCCCAGGTGCTTGAAAGGAGTGCACTGCAGTATTACCTTTCAATCAGTTATTCTAGAATTGTGGAGAGATCCTGTGTTGCCTAAATGTAATGTTATGTCAATTTTTAGCTTTAACACCTTATTTAGAATGTAATCAGATTTGAACCAATACAGACAATGCTTCACCTATGATCATTTGAGACTTGACCAGTTGTAATCTACTCCTTAAATTGCTGCTGATAGAGTACAAGTTAACTAAGAATGCCTCACATAGTCATTGAAAAATGTACTTTTGTTTAGGGGTAAGCCCACAGGATCATGGGTATATACTAGGCAAACCACCACCAGGGCTCTTTATAAGCCTAGCTATGCAACCCAATCTGAATGTGTCCCTATATAGCATGGCCATTTGTTAGGATGGTGTACATTAATTAGTAAGTTTCTAGAGATTATGTAGGGGGTATATTAGCTTGGGCACTACTTGTCTGCCTATGTCCATCAGAGACATGGGGGCTAGACCAAAGGTGAATTTCTAAATTCCCAGTCAGTCAAGGTTACGATTAAATAGCATTAGGGACAGACTGTGCTTCACAATGGATAATGGAGCCTATTCCAGAGCATGGGCATTCTCTGGGATACACATCTGCCTCACCAATGTTTTATTTATGTCAGAAGCAAAACGTAAATCCCTGTATATAGTGGTTCTGATGTAGTAAATTTTATGGATTTGAAAAGTTCCATCAGGGCTGAATCTAAGGATGCAATATATGCCAAGCATATAGATTACCTCTCAGTAATCTTTGGAGAGACAAAGTATAGAAATATAATATAATTTTATACACAAATATATATATATATATATATATATATATATATATATATATATATCTTTATATTTTATAAATGAATATATTAGAAGTAGATAAAGTGTATCCAATTTAGCACATTTTAGATGTAAAAGTGATTTGTAAAGTTGTTTTTTTTTTTTTTTTACAATGGTTTAGTTTCAGTCTCTCATTGTCAGGCTGTATGTGCCTTTAAAAGTAAAGGAATTTTATGAAATTGGCGCGTTTTTTAACAGGATGTATAAAAACCAGTCTTTGAATTTTAAACTTGTTTAGTTTCTGAAGAAGTCCCATATTTAAGCGGGATGAAAAACGTATTTTTATTTTTGAGCGTTTAAAACAAGTATTAAAAACCGGTGTTTTCGCAAGTCCGGCCGTGTTTATTTTTTCATTGGTTTTGGAGTTTAAAGTGGTTTAAAGTATAGAAATAGATTGTCCTCTTTGGATTGCCTTAAAGTCCTGTTTATATGCTAGATTCTTCTGGTAAGGAACATTTGTGTGTGTTCCAACTATTGCATATGTCTGGTTACGTACGTGGTAAAGGGGACATTATACACATCGATCTCATAAGGGCAAAATAGAGTTCCACAACTACTTGGGCCTGGATGCTGTTGGTGGCTAAGATTTACCTGCAATCAGCTGGATGTATAAGCTAAATTAAGTACACATTTATCTGCACTTTTTTCATATAGTACTGCATTTTATGTATTTTTTTCACGGAATATTAATTGAATTGAATATTGTGATCTCTGTGTGTCTACAGTTGGTTCCCTACCTCCCCTTCCCTGTTCTTGTTGTGTTAATCTTTGTGGCTTTGAAATTGCATGCCCCTCTTTGTAAATTTGTGTTCAGACACTCCTGGGCCCATCTCATTTGTCTCTGAGTACAGTGAGATCATATTTTAATTTCAGACACTTCTACTAGTCCCATCTCTTCAGCTTTATCTATTGTGTACAGAGAGAGCATTTGGGAAGGACAACCCCTGTAGCCTCTTAATCCTGCTCTTTATTCAGCTGTTCTTAATGTAACTGTCTTAGTTTGCTGTTCTGTGTGCTCTTATCTGTTCAGTCGCTCTTACTCTATACTTATTACTGCTTGTTAGTAGCCTCCTAATGTACTGCCTTCTGAACTTGTTTTTAGTCATTTGTTAATTTCATTGAAAAAAAAAAAGTTTTTTTCTAAGCTTGTTTCCTGACTTTCCTGTAACTAGTCTAGCCCAGATGCAGATTTGCTATATCCAGGACTGTTTGTAAGCTTCTGAGCCCCCCCAAGCCTTTCTGTGTTGGAGGGAAGCCTTCTAGCTCATCAGTGAGAGTGGTAAGCATTAGGTAGCCTATCTATCACAAGGGGAGTGGATTCTGGCCCAGAAATTTTAGTTTATTGGCCGTTTGAGCAATTTTCCATCTCTTTCAACTTTCTGGTTTAAAAGTCTGCATTTGTGCTCGTTTCCCACCTTTCCTGTAACAAGTCTAGTTCAGATACAGATTTGCTGTATCTAGAACCATTTGTAAGCTTCTGAGTGGTGCTGAAGTCTACTCTTCAATTTTTTCCCTTAGATCTGCTAGTTTTCCCCTCTCCTGCACTTTTACTAGCTTTAGTCTAGCACTTTACTAGACTTCTTGTAGCAATTATTGTAGCACGCAAAAGTGCTGTCAGCACTAAACATTCCACAAGGAAACATCTCCAGTACTTATTAATGCCCACCCCTCCAGGCATGTCTAAAGGTCAGTTCCCTGTGCTTTCTCCTATTAACCTGGTGAACTTGAGCAATCTTGGGTAATGTAGCAACTGCCTCATGTACACCGACAACCCCCTCCTCTTATCTCCCAACACTCAGACTTGCAAGAGATACACACATATCCAAACTGGAAGCCACGCTCTCTCCAGCCAAGACTAGAATAGCTGGTCAAGAGGAGAAAGTTAACACTTGCACCACACCACACCACATGGAACACATCGCCCTCCAGAACACACACCAGCACTGTTTTCACATAAAAACACAAACCAGACACCCACTTTCATGGAGGCTCTCAATAAAAATCTACCCAAACAGCAGAGGCCTCCAAGGCAGAAATGCACTCTACCACCGCAACACTAATCACAAGAGACATAACTGTCCTAAACAGTGTGCCACTCAACCAAAGACCCTAAGGCAAAACACCATGCCCAACACACTAGTCATAGGTGACTCAATAGTGAGACACACTGATGTCCCAGTCACTTGGCTGAATAAGGAGAAAGTAACAGTCTGCTGCCTGTCAGGTACCAGGTTCTGCCACATAACACATGCACTCAGGTCCCTCAACAACAGGTACAAATATAACTTGTCATTGTACATGTGGGTCTGAATGACCTGAGATGTACTTCCCTGGACTACATGAAAAGAGATATGGAGAGCTCTCAGATTAAGTAGCCCAGGCAGGTATGACCCTAGCCCTGAGCAGCATTCTATCATCACCCAGAATGATACCACAGTATAAGCAGAAAATGATTGATTTCAACAATTTGCTAAGTTTCTGGTGTCATTCTAAGGAGATCCTGTGTCTGTCTGCCTGGGATAACATGACTGACAGACTTTGATGCTTTGCCAAAGAAGGCCTGCATCTCTCATCCCTGTGTTTCCAGATACCGGCCAAGGCTCTTGCAATGCCTATAGTGCCTTTTTTAGGCGGTGTTCCAAAGACCAAATTACCACCATAACCACTACAAGCAAATGCAATCGGAGGGTCATGCTGCTCAGTGCTAGAAGTCTAAATCTCAAAATGCACTTGCTCGAAGCACTCCTTAAAATGGAGAACATCGACATTTGTGCTGTAACAGAGACCTGGTTCAAGGTAGCAAAAAGCACCCCTACGCTTACCAGGCTATTAACTCTTTCCACACCTTTCGGCCCCAGAACTTGGACTGAAGCTCCAAAGGTGGTGATGTTTTCATATTCATAAAGGATGCGCACACCTCCAGACTGGTAGCCCATCATAATGCATCAGAAGATACTTCAGATGCAGCTAACACTAGGTAAGACATCGAATCAGGTCATAGCCTACTATAGGTCCCCAACCATGTCTCAAGACTCTCACTCCCCATTCATAAGCACCCTGTAGAACATTAGGGTCCAACCTAACACTCTCATACTAGGCAATTTTAACTATACCCCTCCATTAACTGGGAAAACTACTTGTACCAATACATTTGCCCGTTTCCTGGAGTTGATTAATTCCAGTGCCCTGGACCAGCTCATTCTTACCCTTGACCTGGTCATTACTGACAGTGACTGTTGCTCTACACCAGTAATCAGCTCCTTCTTGGTTAGATCTGACCACAAGCTAATCACTTTGGAAATCCACACCCCCACCCCCCCCCAAAAGGTAACCACCATGAAAAACTTCTCCAAAGCTAACTTAGGGCTCCTAAAAACAGAGGTGGCTAACGTCATGGCACCCATGCAAATGGAGAATACTTGCATGACTGCCCAAATCATACACCAGTACACTGTACGAACACTTACACAAATGCATGGATTTCGCCATACCCAATAGAACCAAGATGCTCTCCTCCAAAAAAAGGAAGCCATTCTGGTGGTTCCTTGCCATAAACAAACTCTACAACAGAAGGAGGAAACTGATGCAGAATAAGGTGAAGTCCCAAGACTGAAAAAAAAACTCCCTTATTAGCCTCAACAAAAAGTTGAGATCCCTCATCAAATCCTTTAAAGCTAGCTATGAAAATAGAATTGCAGCAGACAGTAAAGACTACCACAAGGCCTTCTATAGTTATGTAAATCTCCACGGCAATACCAAGATTTGCTCTGAGCTACTGCACAATGGTACCTCCTGTACCAAGCCAACTTTTATTTCCAATATACTGACCAACAGATCCAGCGCCAACTTTACCCCCCACCCCCACCCCCAAGGACCAATCACACTACCAGTAGATTGCCAGGCACCCTGTACTACTGCTGCAGAGGTTAAAACAGCACTATACAAGGCCTAGAATACAGCTTCTATGGGACCTGGCACTATTCCTGGCTGTATTCTACATGAACTATGGAGTGAACTGGCACCTCACCTGTGTGCCCTCTTTAATCACAGTCTCGCCTCAGGCTTTGTACCTACTGAATTGGGCACTGCTATAGTCACCCCTCTCCACTAAGGAGGAGTAACTACAGACCCTAGGAACTATCACCCCATTAGCCTGACATGCAAAGCTATGGAATGCATCAACATGGACCTAATAAATAAGGATATAGGCAATCTCCAAACTCTGGATCCCGCACAGTTTGTTTTGTGAAGGGTAGAATCATGCCTGTTCAACTTGATCGACTTCTTTGAGTCAGTCACCAGAGCTGTAGATGAAGGAAGGTGGTTCATACAGCCTACCTTGATCTGGCCAAGGTCTCTGATACCACTCCCCACTCAGGAATCATAGAAAAGCTCACTAAGCTAGGCATCAACCCATATATCACTAGGTGGGTTGCAAACTGGGTCACAGACAGAACCCACAGTGTGAAAGTAGCTGACTCCAAGTCAGACTGCCGACTAGTCCCGAGTGGAGTCCTACAGGTTTTGGTCCTGGGTCCTCCCCTGTTTGGTACCTACTTCTCAAGTCCAGACCAACATGAAGGGACTCTGGCTGACCAAGTTTGCAGATGATTGCAAGTTGTGAGCTATTAGCTGCCCAAGTGATGTTGACATCCTACAGAATGGCCTCATTGAGATTTGAGATCAACGCCAAATAATGCCATTATCCCCTTTGGGAAAAACCTGGTTCCCATAAATTACCACATTGATGGTAGTCCATTGAATGCAGAAGAAGTTATAAGAGATCTGGGACTACAGGTTGACAGCAGCCTCTCTCTTGATCACCACATTGCCACTGTGGTCCAAAAGTCCTATGTGGCACATCTCATTACTAAGGGTTTTGCATCCAGGAAGAAAGATGTCATTGTCTCCCTCTACTCTTCCCTCATTAGGCCAGTCATCGAGTATACTGGCCCATTTGGCATGTACCTCACCAGACACCTGCTACAACTGGAAAGGCTGCAAAAGTACCTCACAAAGAGGATCCTAGGCCTTTAACACTTGTCCTATATGGACAGACTCAAAAAACTCCAACTATTCTGTCTTATTTTGCCCACCTACAGGTTATCTCTGCTTGACTTGCAAAGCCATGTCTGACCCAGCTCTGTTAGAAATGCTACATTTAAAGAAATCCCAATCCCTCCACACTACATGCTCCAGAGTCCTCAGCCTCATTACCACAATCAACAGAACGTACAGAAGGGACAGGTTCATAACCCAGAGACTGCCCATGCTATGGAATAGACTTCCCATAAATGTCAAGTAGAGCGCCTCGCTGACCCTCTTCAAGAGAAATTTTTATGAGTGGATGGGAAATAGAAAATTCACTCCGGAGATCACTCCAGTGGCTCTACTCGACAGAGGTAATGGGAACTAAGGTCGGGTGGCACAATGCCAGAGTAATCCTATGGCTAAGCTTGTAAAGGCTCTTGGGCCATTAGCCTAGTACACACCTCTGATCCTATTACATATAAGCAGGGTGACATGGAGTTGCTTATTTTGTTACCTTGACCATGTGTTTGTTAAAGGCCATATTACTGTCTTAATATATTTCCATATCTCTGATAACCAGGTCAACTCTTTGGAGTGTCTTATCAATATGGTAATTAGCCTGGGTGGCAGTTTTCCCAAAAGGTGTATAATGCATTTCTTGGCATTGAGGTTTAATCAACGACTTAGGCACCAGTCATTTTGATTGTTAGACTCTCTTTTAAGATGTGCATTTCATGGGGGAGCTATGATAGCTCCCAGTTTGTAGTCACCTGCATATTTGGTCAACCAAAGGCTGTTGACGTATACCTCTGAAGTAGATGCCAGATATGATTGGTTCCAGCATGGAGCCCTAGGGTACCCTGCTGGTGATTGGTCTCTTAGTAGAGGTGTTCTTACCAGTCCTGACTTCCTGAGTCCTGTCTGTGAGCCGGTTGGCAATCTAGCAATGGGCATAAGGGTTTATGCCCAGCTCAATGAGTTTGTCATTTATACCCAAATGAGGTATTGTATTGTACTGAATGCCTCAGCCAGGTCCAGGTAGGTAGCATGCACCATTTCTCCTTCATCCATTGCCTTGGTGACCTCAAAGAAGTCAACCAGATTTAGGAGGCATGCCCTTTCCTTAAAGCCAAACTGGGTTGATTCCACTGTCTGAAGCTTGTCTGTCTTTGTTGATCATTTCCATAATAATTCATTCCATGGCTTTTCATATTCAACTAGTCAGACTAGATAGATTAAAATGCCTAGGTATTTAAGCTTATATTTTAGCTCTAGTTTTCTTGTATATTTCAAAGATATGATAGGTGTACTGGACCCTCTAAACTGGCCATAAGGAATGTGTGTGTGTGTGTGGCGTGGAAGAACTACCATGGCAGGACTAGTCATCTGGTGTGTAAACCTTGGCTCTAGATGATTGTCAGTGTTAAAATGACATCCTGACCACATAAGCAGAAATGGGAAAAGGGGTTGTGGATGGCTGGGTAGTTATTACATTGACAGAAGAGCAAAGTATTTTATCAGTTACTTAATTAGATAATTTCTACTACAACTTTTTTGCAATTTGAAGCTAAATAGCATTTACAGTACATAGATTTTTTTGGATATTACTATTAGTAAAAATAAAGTATTAAGTTATGAATAAAATATTTTTAGAAAAGTAACTTGTTCAAATAATTATAAGTTGTGGTGGTGCAGCGGTGGCGTTGTCGTATCACAGCAAAAGGTTCTCCCATTTGATTCTCGTCTGGAGCGCCTTCTGTGTGGAGTCTGCATGCCCTCCCCGCAGTTGAGTGGCATTCGAAAGACATGCGTGAATGGGCGTGCCTTCATTGAAAGTTGAGCATCGGGCTGGCACCTCGGCACCATAAAAATCAGCTGCCAATCATTAGCAGACCGGAGTTCCACTGTGGGGACCCCTAACCAGGAAAAAGCCGAAAGAAAAACAACAACTTATTCAAATAATTTTTTGCATTTTTATAGCTGCAATCCCCTGTCGGAAAAAGAGCATTATTAAAGGACATCTGTTTAGGCTGTCTAGACTTGTATCTAATGGTCAATTTGTTAATGAATTGGAAGTGTTGAAGGGAATGTTTTTATAGAGGGGATACCCTTTAAGTTTAATTAGTGAGGTTAATAATGAAATTTTAACTGGTAGGAAAATTTCAGCCTATTAAAAAAAAAATCATGAGAGTATTAGATGTGATACTGCTAAAACATTATTCGAAAGTGATGGTATTAACTTATAAGAATTTTGAAACAAAGGATATCATTTGGAAGAACTGGGAATGTGTTTTTTGGTGTTTTAGGTTTAAAGGGTATTTAGGTGAAATGCCCCACTTTTATAAAAAGGTTAAGGATATCAAAGAATATTTTGAGAGGAGTAGGTATAATGAATATGAAGTGGGTATTAAGAAGAAGATGAAAATGTGGAGCCTGCAAAATGTGTAGATTTGTGCAAGATGTCCCAGGTGTTTCTATGGTTAGTTACACCAAGGTCATTGCACATAATGGGAAATGTTATTGCAATACAAAGGGAGTAGTGCATTTGGCATGGTGTAGTTCATGTTCAGCATCTTATGCTGGAAAGACCGTAAAGGCCTTGAAAGTGAAAATAAACCAATATATTTATGCAATTAAGAAAGGCAATGCAAAACATGCTTTATGTGGGCATGCACACGTATGTAATTTTAACAAATCTGAATTTTTCAATTTGGAAAATGTCAAGTGCATTCAAAGGTGGATGGAAAACAAAGTTGGAAGCCAGGGAAGAATTCTGGCAGATTTTGCTTAATACTAACCTCCCCCCTTGGGCTTAATGAAGGAACTTGCATTTGGATTTTACTTTTATTAAGAAGGGTGAGGTTGCAATATACTATAACATATATTGTGGTTGGACATTAGTTGAATATTTGCATGTTCTGAATGGTTTTAATGTGTGCATTTATTTTAACAATTAGTTTCTGTTTTTAAGTATTGTTTTTTTAGTACAGTGTCCTTAACGTGTAGTGAGCATCTATATATTTTTCTGATAGGTTGGCTTGTAACACAAGCTCTTTAGTGGGATGTTTAAAATGTTGTGCTGCCTTAACATATATTCTGATAAAGTTCTGTAATGGTGGCACAAAAATACTTAATCCTCTGTTAAAATTTGGGACTGGAATACATTTCTGCGTTTTTTTGGAATGAATACAATTCTATAAAAAATATACCACAGCTTACACTGCTAGTACTTTTAAGGTTGCTGTTTACCTGAAATACATATTTTTGTGTTTAAATATATTACATGTCTTTTGGTATAATTTACTAGAAAAAAAAAACATTCACTCCTTGAGAATGAAAACTTTGGCTTGTATATTGTCCTGTGCCAGCAGAATGGCTTTTTTATGACCATTTACAATAATTTTATTAGCTAAAAATTTGAGTATATTCTTTCCTGCACTGTACATCATTATTATAATGTTTACACAATGTTCAAGTATATATGGTGCTCCATGATTATACTCTAAAGTTGAGAAAAAGACAGGCTTGCCAAGTACCTTTCAAGTATTAGAAAGGTGCTTAACAAGGGTTTAAGCACTCATCACTGGTAAACTAATGCTAAGGCATTACCTCCTCTCAGTGGTCACTACTATGGAAGAAAAACAGGAAGAACAAAGAGTTATAAAACCCTATTGAAACACTTTGTAAGGCTAAAGATTTTAAGCCTCATTGCACTTTCTGCAGCCCTTCTGATCCAGTCACTCCGTGTGCTGCAATGGGAGCTGATAAAGATCAGTTTTCTACAAAGCATCATTATTGCATTTCCCCACTCATAACCCAGCTTGTATTCTTAAAACTAATGGCCAGATTTGCCTATTAAGTTGAATTTCTTCTCATCCATGTCTGAAGCACATAACTAAACAGTTATGACTGGAGACCTAAACATAATTCTCTTATGTATTACATGTATATTACATTATATTAATACATGCATGTATATGCCCGCATACAAAAAGATAATGTATTACAGATGTCTTCCATGTTGTCACGGTAAAGGAGAGTTTTTCTTTAATTAAACTCTGATATGTTTTATTTATGTATGTATGTTTTCACATATACATATGGGCCCTTGGGGGTGAGACAATTTACAGAGGAGGGATGGCTGGGAAAAATAGCTTTGTTTAGTAGATGTTTGTGGTATTCTACAGGTATGCAGACTATATTACTGTGCCTCACAACTTCATACTTTTGACCATATGCAGTACGTGTGTAAGGTATGATAGTGTATATACAGTACAGATGAAGTAAAATGCATACACATAAATGCCTGAGGCATATATTGTTATACTGTTACAAATCTTCAAGAGGTGTATAAATCTGGTAGTAGTAGTATATGGGTGGGGTCAGATGAGAGCTTCAGACTAAACAGTTTGGGGTCAGGTAAGTGTTAAAGGTTAAGCAATAGCTTGGGGTGAAATGAGTATTTCAGATTAAGCAATGATTTGGGGTCAGATGAGTTCATAGGTATGTGCTAGACTAACGGCCCTGGAGCCTTTACAAGCCTGGCCCATAGAAGTGCCAAGTGCCATGGCATCATGCCGCCTGACTTTAGTTCCCAGTGCCTCTATCAAGTACGGCCACTGAAGTGATCCCCAGGGTGAGCTTTCTATTACCCATCCACTCATCAAGATCTCTCTTGAAGAGGGACAGCAAGGTGCTTTTCTTGACATGTATGGGAAGTCTATTCCAGAGCATGAGCAGTCTCTAGGTGAGGAACCTGTCTCTTCAGCATGTTCTGTTGATTGTGCTAATGAGGTTGAGGTCGCTGGAACGTGTGTTGCGGAGGGATTGGGATTTCTTTAGATGTAGCATTTCTGACAGAGCTGGGTCAGACTTGACTTAATTCAAGCAGAGATCGCTTTTAAGTAGGTGATATGAGACAGAATAGCTGAAGTCTTTTAAGTCTGCCCATGTAGGACGTGTTTAATGCTTAGGATCCTCTCTGTGAGGTACTTATTTGGCCTCTCCAGCTGTTGCAGGTGTCTGGTGAGGTACATGCCAAATGGGGGATTATACTCGATGATTGGTCTAATGAGGGAAGAGTACAGAGAGACTATGACCTCTTTCTTCCTGGATGCAAAACCCTTGGTAATGGGATGTGCCACATAGAAGGACTTTCTGACCACAGAGGCAATGTGATGGTCGAAGGGGAGGTTGCTGTCAACCTGCATCCCAAGATCTCTTATAATGCCTCCAGTGTTAAGTGGGCTCCCATCGATGTGTAATTTAGTAGGAACTGAGGTTTCTCCAAAGTGGATTAAGCATTTTTTGGCATTAAGCTTAAGGCAATGGTTTTGACACCAGTCATTGTTTTCAGTGAGGTCTTTCTGTAGGCTGTCTGCATCACTTAGGGAGTTAATAATGGCTCCCAGCTTGCAGTCATCTGCGAACTTGGTCAGCCAGAGTCCCTTTGTGTTGGCCTGGACTTCTGAAAAGTAGATGCTGAACAGAAGAGGACCCAGGACTGATCCCTGTGGGACTCTACTAATGACTGGTCAGCAGTCTGACTTGGAGTCAGCTACTTTAACACTGTGTGTTCTATATGTGAGCCAATTTGCAACCCAACTAGTGATGTAGGGGTTGATGCCTAGTTTGGTGAGTCTATCAGTAATTCCCGAGTGAGGAATGGTATCAAAGGCCTTGGCCAGATTGAGGTAGGCTGTCTGCACTGCCTTACTTTAATTCACAGCTCTGGTGACTGACTCAAAAGAGTCAACCAGGTTGAGCAGGCATGATCTCCTTTTCACAATGTCATATTGTGTGGGGTCTGGAGTTTGGAGATTTCCTGTATCTTTGTTAATCAGGTCCATGATGATGTGCTCCATAGCTTTACATATCAGACTCAGGCTAATGGGGCGGTAATACCCAGGGTCTGTAGTCGCTCCCCCTTTATGGAGAGGGATGACTGTAGCAATGCACCAATTGGTAGGGACAAAGCCTACGGTGAGGCAGAGTGAACAGGGCACACAGATGTGGTGCCAGTTTGCTTTCTAGTTCATGTAAAATACAGCCAGGGATATTATTGGGTCCCATGGAAGCTGTATTCCTGGCCTTGGACAATGCAGCTTTAATCTGTGCTGCAGTTATGCTGGGTGCCTAGCATTTTTCTGGTATTGTGATTGGTCCTTTGGGGGGAGAGAGGGCTAAAGTTTGCACTGAATCTGTCAGCCAGTATGTTGGCAGTATCTTTTGGCTCAGTATTGGGGGTGCCATTGTGCAGTAACTCAGAGCAAATATGGGTATTGATGTGGAGGTTCTTGATATAACTATAGAAGGCTTTGTGATTGTTTTTAGTGTCTGCCGCAATTATGCCTTCATAGCTGGCTTTGGAGGGATCTCAACTTTTTGTTGATGCTAATAAGGGAGTTTTTCCAGTCTTGGGACTTCACCTTTTTTTTGCAACAGTTTCTTCCTTCTGTTGTAGAGTTTATTAATATCAGAGGACCATCATATTGGCTTCCGTTTTTTTGGAGGAGAGGGTCTTGGTTCTGTCTGGTGTGGCTAGTTCCATGCCTTTATGTACATGTTTGTACAGTGCACTGGTGTATGATTCTGCAGTCATGTAGCTGTTTTCCATTGGCATGGGTGCCATGAGGTTAGCCACCTCTATTTTTAGGAGCCCAAAGTCAGCTTTGGAGAAGTTTTTCAAGATGGTTACCTTTGCCGGGGGGTGTGGGTGAGATATGGATTACCATGGTGATTAGTTTATGGTCAGATCTGAACATGGAGGGATCGACTATTGGTTTAGAGCAGTGATCACCCATGTTAGTACTAACCAGGTCAAGGATGTTGCTTCCTCTAGTGGGGGTCAGAATGAGCTGGTCCAGGACAATGGAATTGTTGAATTCCAGGAAGCGTTGGGCCAGTGTATTGGTGCTTGAATAGTTTTCCTAGTTGTTAAAGAGGGGTAGTTGAAGTCTCCTAGTATGAGAGTGTTGGGTTGGACCTTAATAGATTCCAGGGTGCTTAGGAAAATGGAGTGAGAGTCTAGGACATGGTTGGGGACCTATAGCAGGCTATGACCTGGATTGCCATCTTGCACACTGTTAGTTTTACCTGAAGTATCTCAGATGCATTATGCTGGGCTATTAGTCTTGAGGTGTGCATATGTTTTATTAATATGGAGACACCACCACCTTTGGAGCTTCAGTCCATGTTTCCGGGCTGAAAGATGTGGAATGAGTTATAGCCTGGTAGTGCAGGGGGTGTTTTCTGCCACTTTAAACCAGGTCTCCATTACAGCACAAATGTCGATGTTCTCCATTTTGAGGAGTGGTTTCACACCTATCCCAGGTGCTTCCTCAGATTTTATGCACAAAAGTTCAAACACTCCTTAACTACTCACTTTTAAATATGGGTGGGGTAAGGCCTTGGATCTTGGCATAGGTCTTAAAAGTACAGAACCATTTAAACCTTTCCCACAGTCAGCAATCAGTTCAAAGATCCATTTTGTCTGTACACATTCAGTCTTAGTTTTAGTATCACCTCTTCTAATACTAGGTTTGATAAACTCTAGTACTAGAAACCTAAATTTATGGGTAGGATCAGTTGCACATGCCTATCTAGGGCATTTCTTACATCTTTCTTAGTGGTATCATTCTTATGCTCACGTATCCTGTCCCTTAGAGTTCTGTTCATTTTACCAACATAGCTGAACTTTTACAGTCCTCATAAAAGTTATATTGATAAATACATCCAGTCACAATAATATTGCAACTATTACTACTATTCACATACTTGCATACACTGTATTACAAGATTTACATGGGTATGTCCCTTTCCAGCTTGATAGCAATTCATTCTTACTCCTTGCCAGTTTATAACACTACAACAGCCACAACAAGCTTTCACTAGCAATTTCCAGCTTAGAGGGTCAAGGCAACCCTCTCCTCCCACAAGAGGGTAAAAAACATCCATTGTGGCTGTTATTCTAAGTGTCTGTGTTCTGATTTAAGCACTTGTGCTCCAAACCAGTTATTTTACATTAGGAAGGTTTGTAGTCTACACAGTTTACAGGAGCTGCTCAGAGTTTGGCGTTCTTAGCCAGAGGTCTGGAGTGCATCTGAATAGAAATCCAAGGCATCTACTGAAATCTTCTAAAAAATTTAAGCCTGTAATGCACTTTGAACTGTAGGGTTGCCACCTTTTCAAATGCCCAAAGTGGTTCATTTTTTGTAGAAATGTCAGATTTTCCAAGACAAAACATACCCACAGCCAGTACAAAGGACAGAACTTCACTTTTTTGCCTAAATAAAAGCTTATTCTTGTAGCATTTTAGTTGCTTATTCTATTTCTTATAACATTTAGGTGTCTCAGATACAAAATAACTGTTTTATGCAACTATTAAAATATAGGAATTTTGTTGTCCTAAAATCTCAGGATATTTGTCATTTTTTCAATTTTTTTCCAAGACACTGCCCAAAGGGGGACTGTCCCTGACAAAGTGGGACAAGTGGTAACCCTAGAAACTGTGTTTTATTGAACTGCTGCTTCATTTTTACTGTGTTTTTTTTTTTGCTGCTGCTGTAACTACTTCATTCTGTGTTTAGCATCACTGCTACTTCTGCCTTAAGTAGCATAGGCTAGATTCGGACTTGCTAAAACTAGACTGGTATCACTTGAGCAGTAAAACCAGCCATCTTACATTATGAGGGCCTCCCTGCACCCTTGTGGCAGAAGTGTGTAGCTCAGGACCCATCTGAGTTGGGGATTGCTTGTAATATGGCTCTGTGTGGGGCTCAGTTATTGGTAGTTTGTGTTAAAACTGTTTAAATCACTTGTTTAAGCCTTGCATTTGCAAGTAACTGCACACCATGCAACAGGGGTTTGTGGTGTTCTGTATAGATGCAAATGCCTAGATTCAACTTTTTCCCTAGAGAACAGTCAGTGGAACCCTCTCAGACTTCCCTACTGCACTGCAGGCAACTCAGCTGCACACTGAACAGCATTGTCACACTTGTTAATCCCTAATCTGCAATAGAATAAGTTCCCTTGCTAACCCCAATTAAAAAGCTGATATAACTTGCCCACCTAACAGTACTTGGGGTTTAACCTGCTGCAATGGACAGTCAGTTTTCCAACATTTCTACAACCAATCTGACTGACATATAGGCATCCTGAGGCAATTGCCTCATGTATACTGGCAATTTGCTCCTACAGCAAACAAATACAGTATGTGAGAGATGTGACTGTGCTATGAAACTGGAATCAATCCTCTCATGTAGCAATAAACAAGATATCAAACAGGTTGTCTGCACAAACACACCTCTCTCACACAGGATAGTCAGTACACATAACTCTACATATGTGGAGGTATTCACTACGAGCCTACCAAAAGACTAGTCCTCCCAAGTGCAAACAGCTCACACATACTAGAGCTTGGCAAAAATGTATTAGACATATCACACATACCAGTGTCTCAATGAATAAGGCCCTAAGGCAGAGCACCTCAAAATCAAATGTCCTTGTCAGAGGAGATTCCATAGTGAGAGACACGGATCCCCCCTCCCCCCCTTACCAGGCTGGACAAGATCACAGCTGCTTGTCAGGTGCCAGGAATCATCAAATCCCACATGCACTCAAGTCACTCAATTACTGTTCTGACTCTGTTATAATACATGTTGGGATGAATGACTTGAGACATACCTCCATAGACTATATAAAGAGAGACATGACTGAACTCTGACTGTCCCGTTCAGGTTTGTCCCTAGCTCTAAGCAGCATTTTACCTTCACTAATAATGCCGCAATATATACAAAAATGATTGACTTCAATTGGATTAGCTTCGGATATCAATGAAGGGGGATCGAGTATCCGTCAGCGTGGGAAGACATGGCCAACAGACCACACTGCTTTGCCAGAGTTGGTTTTCACCTGTCTTCTCTAGGCTTTTTAATAGTGGCAAAGACACTTGCCTTTTAGGCAATACAAAAACAACAAAACTTCAGATGTAAAAAAAATCGACTACAATCAAACTCGAGTTTATGCTGCTTAATGCTAGGAGTCGAAAACAGGAAAGTGCACTCCCTGGAAGTTCTTCTCATCTTGGAAGATGCTGACATTTGTCCAGCCACAGAGAGCACCCCAGCTGTGCAAGACTACAATGCCTTCCAGATGTTTAGACCTCAAAATGAGCGGGAAAGAAACAAATGTGGAGGTGTCTCCATCTTCATTAAATCCTAATACACCTAGAGACTGGTTAAACAGTACAATTCTCTCTCTCGAGCTACTCCAGGTCCAAATAACTATAGGTAAAATACCTTTCCACATAATTGCTAGCTACAGATGCCCCACCATGAACTATGAAAAGCACACCATTTACCTGGATTGCTCGAGTCACTTACTATACAGCCAACCACCTTGGTCATGAGAGATGGCAACTATCCTATCGAGTGGGCGGTCTACATGAGCACAAGCTTGGTCACCCTGAGGTTTCTGGACTGTAATAGAAATGCTCTAGAACAGTTAGTCTGCACCCCAAGTAGAACAAATGTTCTGAACTTGGTACTCACCAGTATGGGGTGGGGGTCACTGCACTACCTCCTGTTTTATGCCCTCCCTAGTAAGATCAGACCATAAATCTGTCTTGTTCGAAGTTACAATCAGACCTGACACCTTCACAGGAGCAATAAAAATGAGAAATTTCTCCAAAACAAACCATAGGCTACTAAGCAATTGTTTGAAAAGTTTCAATGCCCTGCTAAACGGCCAACAAGACAGTGACTCCTATGTAGTTAGGTACACAAATGCCCTGTATAACCACTTAAGTGTATTGACTCTGCTGTACCTGATGGGATCAAAACCAAGTCCTTCCATAAAGTCAAGCCACTTTGGTGGACCTTGAGTACAAACAAGGTATATAACAAAAGGAAGAAACTGTTACTCAAAAACAAGAGGGAATTTGGTCATCTGAGAAACAATACCCTCCACAGCATGAACAAACAACTAGATATCTGGTAAAGTCTTCCAAAGCTAGTTATGAGGCCAAATTAGCTTCCCTAACTAAAGACCATCATAAAGCATTCTTCAGCGCCATCCAAAATCTAAAAGGAAATACCCAGTTTCGTGCTGAATTCATAGTGGACAATACTACTCTCACTGATCCTGAGGAAATTGCCAACGAGTTGGTTGACAGATTTGGTGCATACTTCACCCCCCCCCCCGTCCCCACCAGCCATACCCCAAAGCATACTTGACACCTGTTTTCTCCCCAGTATCTCCAGTGATCAGGTTATGTCCATGCTCTCCAAGTCCAAAAAATGGCACCTATGAGATGAGATATCCCAGGCTGCTTACTAAACAACCTAAAATATGACCTAGCAGAGCCACCTGGCACTCTGTTTAACCATAGCTTGAGCACTGGCTTTTTCTCAGAAGTCCAGGTGAAAGTAGATGGCCTGTGGCTTACCAAGTTTACAGATGACTGCAAACTGGAAGCAGTCATTGAGTCCCCTAAAGATCTTAATATATTACAGGACAGGTTAATGCAGACAAATGATTGGTGCCAAAGCCACAGTATAAAACTAAATACAAATAAGTGTATTATTGTCCCTTTTGGTAGAGGTAGCCCCTGCAAATTACAATATAGGCAGCACCCCCCCTAAATTCAAACATAGTGGTGTGTAACTTGGGAACACAAGTTGACAGCAATCTAAATTTTGATCAGCATGTGTCCACACTGGTAAGGAAAGCCTTTTACGTTGCACACCTCATAAGTAAGGGCATTGCATCCAAGACCAAGGATGTTAACTCCTCTGTACTCCACCCTCATCAGACCACTAATAGAGTTATAGTACTCACTTTAGCATGTACCAGACACCTGCAGCAGCTGGAGAGACCACAGAATGCCCTGACTAAAATAATTCAGGGACTCAAAAACAGAACCATCATGGGAAGACTGAAAGCCCTGTTGTGCTGTTCTCTGTGTCCTACAGGCTGCTAAGAGGCAAACTGTGCCTGGCCTACAGAGCAGTTTCTGACCCTGCCCTAATGGAAATGCTGCACAGTTGCAAATTGAATGAGAAGCCTCACTCGCTCCAGAGATCTCAGCCTAGCCTGTGACTTAAAACATGCTAGAGAGACAGGTGCATCTCCCAGAGACTGGTGCTACTCTGAAATAAACTCCCAATTCATGTTAATCAGAGCTCCTCAATGATCCTATTTAAGTGCAACCTGGACAACATGATGGGAGACCATAAACTCAACCCTGAGGTGGCATGCATGTCCCTGATGGACAGGGGCAGCCAGGGCTGATCATAGACTCGCTCTACAATCAATGAAACCATCTAACAATGGTCAGATGTTCATCGTGTTACCCTGCTGCAGTCATCACACTTGGGTTATCCTGTCGTCAGGCGGTCCTGCAGTCAGCCTGAATTCCAAAGTCTTGGTCCGGCGTCGGTTGCTGTCGCTTCTTCCCTGACATCAGTGCGCCAGGGGTATATAAGAGGCATCCGACGCCATTTTCTTCAGTATTTCTTGCTGCACGGTGCCCGAAGCAGAAGCAGTTTGCAAGTGCCGGTATACCGACACCTGAGATTTTCGAATCGAGTTTCAGTCCGAAGTCTTCAAAGCTAAGTACCCCATTGGGGAACCTTTTCTTGCCTCAGTCCGATGTCAGAAAAAGTTAACAATTGCATTTCTTGTGGGAAGCAAATACCTCATAAGGACTTTCATTCCTATTGTATACCTTGCCTAGGCCCAGACCACGATGTCACTGGTTGTCAGTTTTGTGCTAGGTTCAATAAGCGAACTATAAAGTGACGCTTTGATTTTGCGCAACACTACTTCGGTAGGAAATTTAATTACACTATGCCATTGGAGCAACCAACTACCGGCGTGCATAAAAAATGCAAAAATAAAGACAGGCAGCCTAGATCCAAGCCAGACTCTGAGGCCTCGGCTGGGCTGGTCGCCGGTTCTCCGGTTTTCAGTGAGGCGCCTACACACCCCCTGGTGACTGCAGAATTGCAACCCCAGACTGCTTCGGATTCTCAAGCAGAGAGTTCTAGGCTGACGCAGCCATTTTCTTTAGGCCCTACCGACAATATTGCAGAAGGAGAAGCCGGTGCTGTGGAAACACCTTCGGTTACAGAAGGTGTCTTCACACCGACTACTCTCACCATAAAATCTTATGCTAAGCTTAAGACGCCTCTAAAACCAAAAAACACTGCACATCAGTCTCCAGTTCAAGGCCCCATGCCTAAGAAACAGATGCTTAAAATGGCTGAAGATTTGATTTCTTTAATCAGGGGTTCCCAACCCCCCCCCCCAGACAAAAGGCCTAGACAAGAGGAGGATTATGCCTCCTCTGATCAAGTGTCTATTTCCTCAGGCTCCTCCTGAGGAACATGATTACTCCTTTCCCCCTTATGAAGATTCTGATGCTGAAGATTACATTCCCTCAGCTTCTCCCCCTGAAGACTATTCCTTTGGGGAAACCTTACATAACATGAGGGAACATTTCCACTGGGAAGGTCAGGACTACTCCGACTCAAAGAAAAGGCTCTGAGAGTTTCTTTTACTCCCCCAGCACAGACCACTTGCTATCCCTCCAGTTTTAGACATTGTGGATGATGTTTACTTAGAATCTAGTCTAAATCCAGATTCTCTGCCTCCTGCTCCAGCCAAACCAGACAGTGCCTGACTCACACAAATTCCTTTACAAAAGCCCTGTTGCTGACCCAGAGACAATCTCCCAGGGTCCCAAAGGGGCTAAGGCTTCTATGGCTAAAAATCCTGTACCCTCTGAAAGGGACTCCAGAGCACTAGATAGGTGGGGGAAGAAAGTTTACACCTCAGCTACTCTAGCTATGAGAGCACTAAATTGTCAATTTCACATGCTGAAATACCAGCAATTCCTAATGTCTCAAATAAAACAAAAGATGAGCACTCCCCCTCAACAGTCTGAATTCAAGGAAATGCAGGATCTGTTGCATGCAGCTGAACCGGTGGGCAAACGTACTTTACAATGTGGATTTGATTCCTTGGAAGCTTCCTGTAGAGCAGCTGTTACTGGGCTTGTTATACGTAGGCATGCTTGGTTAAAGGAACAAACTCTGCCTGATCATGTTAAAGCAAAGTTACTAGATTCACCCTTACAGCAGGATGTCTTATTTGGAGTTAAAGCAGAAGCAGTTTTAAAGAAAATGGAGGATAAGGCAAAATCTTTGCAGACGGTCAAAGATTTCTTACAGGTACAACCCCAACGCTTCAGCAGGAAATTGGCCAACAAAAAATTGGTCCTTTCCAGCTTCTGACAGACCACAGAGGGGTAAATACAGATGCCCAAGGGGTAGAGGTCAAGCACAAATCCCTTACAAACCTCGCCAATGGGGCACTGCAACACAGAAGGGAGGAGAAGACAGGTCCCAAACTACTAGAAGACAAACACAATGACTTAAACCTCAAACTGCCAAGCAAGGCTCTCTTGGCAGCTCCCTTGGGAGGAAAATTAGCACTTTTTGCAGACAACTGGCGCATCATCACAAAGGACAAATGGGTCCTAGACATTATCTCACAAGGATACAGATTGCATTTCCACACCTTGACAAGGATAAAAGGAATGTCAAACCTGCCAAAAAATCAATGGGCAGAGGCACAAAAACAAATTACAGCTCTCCATGGACATGAGCCATTCAACTGGTACCTACACAGGAGCAAGGCCAAGGATTTTACTCAAGGCTCTTTCTAGTCCCCAGAAAGGACAATGCTTGGAGACCCATTGTGGACCTTTCGATTCTAAACACCTTCTTGCAAGTTCCCAAATTCAAGATGCTAACTACAGCAGCTTCTTCCCATGTTGGGCAAGAAAGCTTGGCTAGTAACGGAACTCAAGCAGGCATACCTGCATGTCCCTATCAGACAAAATTGCAGAAGATTCCTCCGTTTCATTGCAGGTTTAACCCATTACCAATTCTCTGCACTGCCCTTTGGCTTATCTACTGTGCCCAGGGTCTTCACAAAATGTCTGGCACCAGTAATTGCATACTGCAGACAAAGAGGAATTCAAATATGCCCATACCTGGATGACGGCCTCATCCAAGCAGAAAGCAAGGACATTCTCTTACAACATCTGGCTTTTGTAAAACACCTTCTAAGTTGCCTAGGGTACACAGTAAACGAAAAGAAATCAAAACTACTGGCCTCACAAAATATGACATTCCTGGGTGCCAGCTTGAATACAACGGCCCAGATGGCTTATCTGACACCAGACGAACAACTACAGCTAACTCAATACTTAATAATAATGGCAACAAAGACCCAACTCCCTGCAAGAAAAATTCTGCAGGCCTTGGGCTTCATGGCATCTTGCATACTACTAATACCATTTGCAAAACTGCATATGAGGAAATTACAGTGGTACCTGAAAAGCGTATGGACTCAACACAGCCACAGCTTGGAAACAATGATACCTCTCATTCCCTGCCTTCAACAGGAGTTTCTATGGCGGTCACAGGCATGTCACCTCAACAAGGGTCACCCTTTCACCTTACCCCCAGCCAGGCAAACTATGACAACAGATGCATCTGACTATGCCTGGGGGGCACACATGGCAGGATGGTGCGTTCAAGGCATATGAACTGCAGATCAAAGGAATCTGCACATCAATCAAAAAGAAATGCTAGCTGTACAGAATGCCCTGACAGCCTTCAAGGACCTCTTACATCTAGGACAGCTTATAATAAGGACAGACAACACCACAGTAATGTGGTACATAAGCAAGGGGGTACACACTCCTACCCTCTATGCAGGCAAGCAATGACCTTGTGGAACACAGCACTGGCTTACCAAGTTCAATTACAAGCTCAAGTCCTGCCAGGAAAAAAAGAACACATTGGCAGATGACCTAAGCAGGAACATCATGGATCCCCACGAGTGGAAACTGGATCCACAAGTATTTGCAATGGTAACTCAAAAATGGGGGTGCCTGGACATAGACATGTTTGCCAACCCCCAAAACTATCAGCTATCAAAATTTTGCACCAGGACATTTCACCATCAAACTTGGAAAGTGGACGCATTCTCACTCAGTTGGAAAATGATGACAGTATATGCCTTTCCTCCATTGCCCCTTCTCACAAAGGTGCTGCTGAAAGTCAAGATGGAGAGATACTCATTGCCCCAGACTGGCCACGCCAGCACTGGTACCCACTACTAAGGAACATGGCGCATGGCCCACCATGGATTTTACCACAAATTCCTCATCTGCTCACACAGCAAGACAGATTCTACACAGCCAGCTCAAAACCTTAAATTTGGCTGCATGGCAAATCACCTAAGCAACCAGCCAGCTCCTCTTTCACAAGCTGTTATGGATGTCATTCTGGAGACCAGGAGGCCCAGCACCAGGAAAGCCTACTCAGACAAATGGAAAAGATTTTGCGCCTGGAACCAAGCTAAAGGCCAAAATACCCTTGAGCCTGGACATACGTCAGATTCTACAATTTTTAACTGAGATGTTACACAAAGGACTTTCTTTTTCATCTATTAAAATCCACGCCTCACCTATTTCAGCTCACTACAACATGGATCCTCCCTTATTTTCACATCCACTTCTAAGGCAGTACCTCAGAGGGGCCAAAAACATTAGGCCTCCCAGGACAGCACCAACACCAACTTGGGACCTCAACTTTGTTCTGGAAAAACTTATGCTGCCAGCTTTCTCAGCTGATTTAAAGTTTATATCCTGGAAGACTGCCCTGCTGCTAGCAATTACTTCAGCCAGAAGAGTCTCAGAGCTTCAGGCACTAATGGCAGTAGAGCCTTTCCTCATGTTTCATCAAGACAGAGTTTCTCTATGAACTAACCCCTCCTTTATGCCAAAGGTGGTATCCAGTGTGGCTCTAAATCAAACCATCCATTTACCCACCTTCTTCCCAAATCCACAGAACAAAGGAGAAAGACTCCTGCACTCCTTGGACATTCACAGGCAACTACATTACTACTTGGATAAAACTAAGGTTTTCCGAAAATCTGACCAGCTTTTTGTATCCTATGCTACAGCATCACAAGGAAAGGCCATCTCAAAACAGACCATTTCTAAATGGATAGGACATTGCATACGTTTTTGCTACACCCATCATGGAAAACCAGTTCCTGCTAGCATAAGGCCCCACTCCACCAGGGCAGCAGCTACATCTACAGCCTTCCTCAGGGGGGTGCCAACCAAGGATATTCTGGAAGCTGCAACTTGGAGTTCAGTGCACACCTTCATCAAACACTATCACTTACCACTTTAAGTCTAGAGCTGGCTTCGCCACTGCAGTTTTGCAAGGCCTTCTAGCCTCCTCTAACCCTGTTTGACTCCACCTCCCATCCTTAGCTTTGGGATTCAACCCAAGTGTGATGACTGCAGCAGGGTAACACGATGAACATAGTACAGTTTTGTACCTACCATAAATGTAGATGTTCGAGTGTATACCCTGCTGCAGTCCAGGTCACCCTTCCTCCATCCCCTCTGATCTAAGTGAAAACTTTCAATACCTTAAAATCTGATACAACCTTTGTGGTGTATTTGCTTATAGCTGGAGGAATGTTTTGTTTGTGCTAAAGTTTTATTATTGGTACTATCTACTGACCACCTTTGGGGGGGGGGCACCTGACATCTGGGGCAAGAAAAACTGAAGAAAATGGCGTTGGATGCCTCTTGTAAACCCCTGGCACACTGACGTCAGGGAAGAAGTCTCAGCAACCAACGCCGGACCAAGATTTTGGAATTCAGGCCGACTGCGAGACCGCCTGACGACAGGATAACCCAAGTGTGATGACTGCAGTAGGGTATACACTCTAACATCTACATTTCTGGTAGGTACAAAACTGTACTTTAGGGAACATTAGTAGTATATGGTTAGGCTTGTAAAGGTTGTAGAGCCATTACCCTAGTAACCTCCCATGAATCTAAGAAAATTTATTTTTATTGTTGCTAGCATTCTGTATAATGTTGTCACCAAGTCAAAATTCAGATAATCCTGGCAGTAACATCCTTGTGCAGAGAAAAAAAAGGCATATGTAAGTGTAAAAATGTTAGCGCAGCATTTTGTGTAATTGTGTGCATGAATGTGTGTGTGTCTGTGAGGGGGCTCTGTGTGTGTGTATGTGTATATATATATATATATATATATATATATATATAGCTGCGTACATACATAACTCTAAACACCTGTAAATGTGTGTGCAGTGGGGGCAGCATGTGTGTGCACGTGGTTTTATATATATATATATATATATATATATATATATATATATATATATATATATATATATATATATATATATATATATATATATGAAAAACAAACCTAACTGCAGCAACCAAACAAAACTGTAAAACTCCCCAAAGCAGGCAAAAGACAGCTCGATATGCAGCTAAATCCAAAAACTTGATGAACTAGCAAGTAATCGTACCAAAAAACTTTATTACAGAGAAAGAATGTTAGCGCTTTCACGGTAATACCATAGCGCTTCTTCAGACAAACATGAATGGGGAAAGAATAACTTGTATACAAATGACATCATCTCAAACAGCTTAACAGCCAATAAAACAAATATTCATGACACATTCTCAGCTTAAAGGCATATGAAGTAGACAATATTTACTGGCATAAAGTCTGATAAAAAATAAAAAAATAATAAAAACATTAACATAAATAAAACATGAAAAATATTCATAAATATATAAACAAACAACAATAAATGCCCTACAGCCATTTATTCCTTAATACGGGATTATAGGGGACATGATCATTCAACCCCATAGCTAGGTGTGCCCCCAACCTCAAGATCCACTCCAGCTCGACCACCTCAGTAAGAGTCACTATATCACAACCTCGCAGACCTGGGCTGATCACACATAATACCTGGAAGACAAAGTTGTGTTCAGGGCCAGTAGACAAAACATGTTTCGCTAAGGCAGTAAAATCATAGTGATCTTCATGCAATACACATGGTCCATAATTCTTTCTTTTAAGCTCCTGTTGGTCTTGCCAACGTAGAATTTATAACAGCACTGACAATGTGCTAAATAAACCACATTCCTGGTGGAGCAATCAGCAGATGCCCTCAATTTCAACAAGTAGCCCGTGACAGGGTGCCTAAAGAACCTAGACTCATCTATAAACTGACAAAAATTGCATTTATGACATTTTAGATGTACCCATCAAAACTTGGGATCCAAACATAACATGTCTAGGAAAACATAACTGTTGCCTTAAATTACTGTGGTTCTTATATACAAGTCTAGTGCCATCTGCTAATATATCAGAACATCTGCTGTCAATCTGTAAAATATGCCAGTTCCTGGTAACTATATCTTTCTCCATATTTACACCATGGGAAAATTTCAAAACAATGGGAGAACAACAATAACTATGAGGTGACTGATTGCCTGTATAAAGCAGAAAAATATGGACATGCTCTACTATCACGCTCGTTGGTTATTCTGGCACAAGCTTGATCAACTTCAACTTGGGTGTAATCCCTGATGGCAAACTCTTTCTTCAAATCTGACAAACTTCCTTCAAAGTCAGAAGTAGTACATGACAACCTTGAGACCCTGAAAGCTTGACCTCTCACAATGTTCCCAAATATATGTTGTGGATGCATACTCTGCCTATGGAGATATGACTGTCTATAACAGTCCTTCCTATGCATCCTGGTCAGCATTTTGCCATTCTCCAGCCGGTTGTTCACATCCAAGAAATCAACAGTGACTTGGGAACAAGTGAGGGTAAATTTCAAAAAAGTACTACTGTTATTTAAAGAATGAAAAAACAAGTCAAGCTCTTGCTTGTTGCCTTTCCAGCCAATAAACATGTCATCAACAAAACGTCTGTATATGGCAATATGAACTCTATGTTGTCCCAATACATGATGGAATTCCCATTCCAACCTCACCAAATTGGTGTAAGAATTAGCGCAGCTGGTCCCCATAGCCACGCCAGACTGTTGCCAGTAACATTTATCCTGAAACATAAAGATATTGTGTTCAAGGACAAGCTCTAGAAGCATGCACAGGAAGTCAATATGCTTCATGTCAAATTTATCACTCCTAGCCAAAACTGCCCTGACCATACTAATGCCTTCCTGGTTAGGAATGCACGTAAGCAGGGATACAACATTTATCGTCACTAAAAATTGAATATCTGAAACATCCCCCTCACTGGTCACATTATATAAATCTCTCAAAAAGTTTTCAGTATCCTTCAATGCAACTTCACTCATGTTAAGAGCTATTCGAAGTTTTGTCCAAATAAATGGACATAGCCTGAGTCAACCAACCACTCCCAGCTACAATCGGTCTAAACCGTGGGAGTGCAGGGTGTTTGTGGATCTTGGGTAAGCCATGAATCCGAGGAATAACAGGAAATTCAGTAATAAAGTAATCAAATAGTTCCTTGGTAAGTATACCTAGATTAAAGCATTCAAGTAAACAATTATCTATTCTGTTCTTCATCACACTCACAATATCAGCTTCCACATTAATATATGTATTAGTATCAGACAACATCTGATTCATCATATCATAATAATATCCAGAATATAAAATCACTACACAGCCGCCTTTGTCTGCCGGGCAGATAGCTATATTTTCATTCTTAATCAAATCATTCAAGGCTTGTTGTTCAAATCTAGTCAGATTATTACAACTTGTCATCTGTATTCTATTAATGACTTGATATATTTCTTTCTCACAAACTGTGAGGAGGAAGACATTAAGTGCTGGTGTAAAAACACTGGGTTTCCTAAAAACCTTAAATTCAGTATCCTGCCTCTCAGAAATATTAGGTCCATCATCAAACAACATACGTAAAGACAAATTACATGCAAACAACCGTAAATTAATCATACAGTCAACAAAATCCACTTTAGCTGCGGTTATAAATGATAACCCTTTTGACAATACTGACAATTCATGCTGTGTTAAAACATGTCTGGAAATATTCCAAACTAAGTTGGTGGCTCCCATCCCCCACATCTTTTTCAAGGAATGGTTCTGTTGGACAGATGGGGGTTCTTTGCATTTCTGTCCTTTCTGTGTTTCATTGTCAAAAGAATATTTCCTCCCCGTACAAATAGGAAGGGCAGAATCGGAAAATCCAGCTGAGACTGTGGGGGCAGTATTTTCCTTCTAACCACTAGACCCAAGTCATTGTGGGTAGCTGGTTCAGTACTTTTGGTAACACCAGGACAGTCCATCATTGGTGTGGAATACACCGAACTCGGAGGCTCCGGTGAAGTCACTTCAGTGCATAAATTCCCACCCATGTTCATGGTATCCGGGGGCTCAACAATAGCCCCCTGCACAGAGGCTGAAACTGAAATGCATGATGCCAAAATCCGCTTCTTTGCCCCCTCAGTAGGAACAGAATCTCTATTGTCAGTACGATTAGCAGTATGCAGTGTTCTAGGCCATGCAGAGATGTGCTGGTTATGAAAATCATTGATGTCCCGAACCAGCTTTTTCTTCACATTTAGGAGATGATGTTCATATGCATTCACTTTTTCTGACATCATTAAGAAAAATATCAAACAGTATGAACAACAAAAACAAACCCAACTGCAGCAACCAAACAAAACTGTAAAACTGTAAAATTCCCCAAAGCAGGCAGAAGACAGCTCGATATGCAGCTAAATCCGAAAACTTGATGAACCAGCAAATAGTCGTACCAAAAAACTTTATTGCAGAGAAAGAAAGTTAGCGCTTTCACAGTAATACCATACCGCTTCTTCAGACAAACATGAATGGGGACAGAATAACTTGTATACAAATTACATCATCTCAAACAGCTTAACAGCCAATAAAACCAACATTCATGCAGCCACATTCTCAGCTTAAAGGCATATGAAGTAGATATTTTCTAGCATAAAATCTGATAAAAAATAAAAACATTAACATAAATAAAACATGAAAAATATTCATGAATATATAAACAAACAATAAACGCCCTACAACCATTAATATATATATATATATGTATGCATATCTGTGTGTGTATGTATGGATCCCTATCAGTTGATCAAGTTTTTAGAAACTCAAAATTCATATCTGTGAGAAGATATGATTCATTTTCTGAAAACCTAAATCTTTTGAATGGAGATGGTTGTACAATGAGGATTGAGAAATTTAACATTTTCCTCAATGTAGTGAGATCACTTTAAAATAGAGATTTTTTTTTTTTTTAGTTTTCCAGAATTCGATCATATCTTCTCTCCAATATAAATTTCAAGTTTCTGAAAAGTCAATCAACTGATATAGATCCATGTGTGTGTGTGTGCTGTTTTTTATATATATATAAAAAAACACACACATTGTATACACATACATACACCATGTATTTGTAGTCATACATGTGTGTCTGTGCATATATGATGACACGTAAGTGGGACTAGTCATTGAATTCTGTCCTATCAGTGTTTAATCGCACATCAGATCATCAAGTTCAGTGAGAAACTTTGAGAAAAAATTTTTGGCATGGCCCAAGCTGCTTGCTCCCTAACCAAGATACATCCACCATACAGCTGCAACATAATGTATGTTAACTCTGAGAGTGTGGAAAAGGAGAAGCGTATTTATCCTGTGTTCCAGTGTATCTCACAAAACACTGCTCTCATTCTGTTTACCTATAAGCAGAATAAAATATGCTGATGAATTTGTAGTCAGCCATCATTTGATTTGACCAAAAGTAGCAAATCCATCTCTCTCGTGTGTGTGTGTGTGTGTGTGTGTGTGTGTGTGTGTGTATATATATATATATATATATATATATATATATATATATGTATGTAAAATATATGTCTATACGTGTGTATATGTATGAATAGATACATGTGTATACATTGTGTCTGTGTGTATGTATATGTATGTATATATATATATATATATATATATATATATATATATATGTATGTATATATATATATATATATATATATATATATATATATATATATATATATATATATATATATACACACACACATACACATATATGTGGGTCTACTTCACTTCACCGAAATCCCATTTCACTGTCATTCATTTCACTGACACCAAATCACCTAAAGTTCAAATTACTGAAAAGTTACTTCACTGAATTGTAAGCTATAGACTTGATGTGGCATTGTGTAGAGTACTGTGAAGCAAGTAAATGATATATGCCCTCATCCCCACTGTAGTGCAACCTGAAGTTAGTATATATAGTTGGGAGGGGTGTGGGAGGCACAACCCCTCACTTAGTTTGGTTTTATATTGTCTGGTTTCTGTTAAGAGGAACAATAAGTAGTTTTTAAGTTGTGGAAGGAGGTAGGCTTTAGTTTTGAGTTTTTTCTTTGGTTTCCCCATTTAGTCTTGTGAAATGTAGCTTTGTAAGCTGTCAGTGAAATGAGATTCATTAAAATTAAGTTTTCAGTGTTCAACTTTAGGTGATTTGGTAAATGGGATTTTGGTGAATTGAAGTAGGCCCATATATGTATGTATATATGTATGTGTGTGTGTATATTATACACGCACATACTGTGACTAGTTGTCCCCTATACTGAAAATGCAGATATTTTTACAGTGGCCTTTTTTGTCCTGTTACAGATAGTTGAGTTTAACCGCATATTGTAGTATAGAAATAACCACTGAAGTTGTGTATCTTCCCCTGAAGGTTACTGTGCAGCCTGTTAACTGCTCTCTCTAAAGCCAGTATTTCCTTTTCTGGGGGCAGTGACAGTGTATGTGGATTCTTAAGAATGATTGTAACCCATATAACTTCCATTGTCAAAGGACAAAAAGTACGTGTTATGCTTATTGGTTTTTCAGTTGAATTGGTGATGCACCAGGGATGATAAACTTGTGGGGGCACATGAAGAATGCAAGGTTACATGGTTCAGAAAGTGTAGCAATTAACTTTATAAAGTGAATCATGCAAGTATTCTTATATCCTTTAACTGGTTCCTGTTTATCTGTAACTAATTAAATTGGATGATGGTGCCTAAAAGAAATCATGCTTTTCTTGAAACAAAATTGAGAAATTGATTTAAAAAATAGTACACTTTTGTCAGTGTTTGTGCTATTGGACTGTAGCCCCCCAGCTGCAAAGAAAAAGGAAAATAGAAAATAAAATGAGTTGCAGAACATCCATTTTCAGACTGTGTGTGTATATGTGTGTAATGCCCCAGGTGCTATATGATGGTGGGTAGAGAACAGGCTTGAACTCTGTACCTTGGGCCCAGGTGGCAAGAGCCTGAATTCCCTACCCAACACCATTTGTAAAACATTTGCAGATTTTTCCCTCATATATGTTCTGTTCTGTTCCTCACAAAATCTGTGTTTTCTGTATTTTTGTGTCCTTACAAAGTCAGTGGTAGCATTGTTGCCTGACATCTACAGGTTCTCTGATTTGATTTGATTCTTGGCTGGAGTGCCTTCTGTGTGGTGTCTGCATGTCCCCCCTGTGTTTGTGTGCGTTTCTTCTGGGTGCTCTGGTGTCCTCCCATCTTACAAAGACGTGTCTGGAGTGTTTCTCCCTGGGCCTTTGCTGAAAATTGTTTTTTGTTCCAAGTCAGACTTTCCTGGTTAACGAATGTTAAATAAAAATGACAAGCATTTGAATTTCAGACTTCATATTCTTCAGATAGTACATGGTAACACAGAACCTTTTATTCTAGCAATTTTCTAAGATGAATATTTGAAATATGACCCCTATTTTTGGGACTGTATTCCCCCGTTACTGGTTTGTCCAGGTGTTTTTTGCTAAGAGGTTGAGAGCTATGGTGAGAACTGACTTCACTGAATATGTTTGGGGGCTGTATTCCCCCATTATTGGCTTTATCCAGGTGTTTTGTGCTAAGAGTTTGACAGCTATGGTGAGAACTGAATTCACTAAATCATTTAAGTTTCAGTCTTCCTCTCTCTCACAAAACAGCTGATTTGACATTGTGGTATGTTTCTCTGTTTTGCACAGGGTCCAAGACTTGGCAGTGAAATGTATAGTGGTAACAGAGAATTTTATTCTAGCAACTTTCCAACATTATACAAGCAATGTTTAAAATGTGTCCCCCCCGACAATACATTTTGGCTTTTTCCAGATTTCATGTACTGCAAAGTTCAGAGATGCAGCTGAGTGTTGAGTAGATTTTACAAGGAGCTGAGAGCTGCAGTGGAGCAAAAGTTTAGTGCTGCTTATGCAGAGTCTGCTTGCATTAATAGTACAACAGGTAGTGTACTTGCTTTTGATTCAGAAGGCTGTGGGTTCTACTCCCACAGTAGGTAGATGCATTGCTGATACTGTAGTGTGTTGCAAAGGTGGTGGATGCTGCACTCCTTTTTGGCAAAGATACCTAGCAACTACAAACCCATTATGTTTGCCATCCATTCCCTATTGCAATATTGCTAACTTGTCATTTTTTTAGTGTAGCATAGGCAATTTATTCCTCAAGGGCAACAGGCACTTTATTTGTAGATGAAACAATGAAATATAAAGTTGTTTGCTAGCAGCAACCTCTTCATTAGTTACAGATCTCTTTAATGTGGAATTTAGATAACTTTTACTTCAGAGATTGTGCATATTTACTGATAGTGGTGAACTGTAGAAGTTTGAGTAGACTTTTATGATGGCAATGTTCTGAATTGGGCAGTTTTGTCATTATTGGTGCATGCATTTTTTGTTTCGTTGTTTACTGGAAAAATGTTCAAAACAAAACATTTAAAATGCCCTCTAAAACTATACTGTATTGTACAAGGAATACAATTTAATACAATCAGGAAGGTGTATGAAAGAGCATGTGTATGTTTCGTGTGCAAGGGGCCTGTGATTTGAAAACAGCACAGACCCAAAGTTAATCTTTATCTGCTACTGGCAAAATGTATTTTCTTTGAATGTGGGTTTCAATGCTGTTAAAATGAATGTGAGTTTCAAGGGCAGAGAAGTTTTATGCTAATCTGTTTCCATTGTGAGACTGCATTGCTTTGTTTAGCAGATATCTACTGGTGGTTGAGCTGTAAAATGCAAAATAAAACTTTCAAATGAAGTCCAAATCCTCGCAGAAGTAAAGCAGTATGCACATTAGTGTTTCTGGTAAATGGAGTGAAATAGCTAAGTAATTGTTCATTGGAATGGCTGCAGGGGGGAGGCTCCATTTGATCATGATTTTATGAGGGGGGAAATGCGGCAAACTCAGACAGCCCAGCTGAACTATACCTCTCAACTGTCCAGATTTTTGCTTCTTATTTTTGGTTTGTTCGTCATAAAATTTTGGTTTTCTGGCAAATCATTTAGGAATTAAGTCACCAAATAATGACGGACACTGAGTTTCAGACTTCATAACCTTCATAAGAATGTATGCTAAAGCAAGACCTGCTATTCTATCAACTGTCTCAGTGTATACAAGAGCAATTGTTAGTACTGTTTATATGTTCCCCAAATATATTTGACCTTGCCCAGATTTCTTGCATTAATAGGTTGAGAAGTACATGCAAATAAATTGCTTTTATAGAATTAGGCATATCCAAACCTCTCAACTGTCCCCGATTTTGGCTCAAAATTTTGCTCTTCCCCTAATAATCCCACTGCAAAATGTCAATTTTGGAAGGAAACGTGTGGGGTTTACAATTAACGGTAATAATCAGAGTTATAGATTACTTTTATTTCAGAAATGCATGTAGATTCTTTTATTTTGTCAGATGCTCAAGTTATCAGTACTAATATTAAAAAAGTGTCCCTTCTTTGACAGGTTCCCAGCTGTCTTGTGTGGCTATTTTATATTTTTGCATCACATTTTTTATCTGTTTTTCATAAAATTGTGTTTTTTTGGCAAATTAGTGGCAAATCAGTAGACTGAAGTTAGAAAATAATGACGGACATTTAAGTTTCAGACTTCATTCCCTTCAGAAAATTCATACTAATGCAAGACCTACTATTCTGTTATCTTTCTAAGTTTAAACATCCCTAATGCACAGAAATGTGCCTAGCCAAGGCACATAAATGAAACTGGGAGTAGGTTATGTATTAATGGAATTAGGGTACAATTTCATGGGCATTTTAACTGTGTCAAAATGTGGTCTCTATGGATAAATGTGAGCACTGCCCAGCATTCTATGTAGGAAAGACTAGTAGGCATTTCAAAGATAGGGTGTACGAGCATTTATTATATATTAGAAAAGGGAAGCCTACTAATTCCTTGGCTAGACACATCTCTGCACATCAGGGACATGTTTTTAGTTTTTTTGTTTTGCAACAATTGGTTAAGGATGTACAAGGCAGAGTTTTAGAAGTGCATCTTAACATTTGTGAATTAAAGTGGCAATTGCGTCTGCATGCAACTAATTTCCCAGGAATTAATGATAATGTGAGTATTTCCACTTTCTTGAAATTGAAATACATTTTAGGGTAGATACCAAAGTTACTTAAAGGGCTTGTGGTATGCATTTTAATGCACACAATTTTGTATTGTATTTTTACTGCTTCTTTAAATGGTTTTATTGTGATGTCACTAATGTGTAATTAAGATTAAGTAGAAGGGTGTGGGTATTTAATAGTTGGGATTTTAGCATTATGTTGTTCTGAGGAAGTCCTAATAGTGTTGGGTGAAAGCGCAAAACCTGTTGGCAAAGACTGTAGTTGGTTGACAATAAAAGCTTGGATTTCAGTTGCTGTGGCCAGTGGTTCTTCTGTTACTGTTGGACTCTTGGTTATCTTGTTTGGTGTGAAGTTGGTTACGGTACTGGGACATGGAAGGTCTGAAATCAAGTAGTGAGGTAGTAGAATTTCTACACAAAATCAACCAGCAGTTGGTGGAGCATATGGCTCAAATTAAAGCTTTAATGGACAAACAGCACAATGAAGGGGGCAGCAGCATTTTTGGAAGTCTGGGCTACCCACTTACCCAACCCATGCAAGCTAATCTGCCTCAATTACCTGTACCCTCAAGGGTGGTGGGGGACAGTGAATCTAACTGTTAATGTCAATTCTGACAGTGTTGGAAATTCTACAGCAACGGAAGGTGAGCAGTGGAAGATGAATAATTTTAATTTTCATACTGAAAATAATCATATCTCTACACCTATGAATGTGCCCAATCAATCCTTGACTGATAGAATTAAAATCTTAAAAAAGAAAACTGCTTAGCTTAAAGAAGTTGCAGTTATCTTGAAAGAAATGTTGAACTGGGTCAGGTGCCCCAAGGTGTCTGCTTTTGGAAGTATCCCAGTGGTGCAGAGGGGAATCAGAAAATGTTGAATGAGGTGCATAAATTATTTGACTATGCAGGAGTAGAGCTAATGAAAATAATGATTAAACACAATGGTCATCCAATTGTGTGGCTAGCATCTGAATTGGAACAGCAAAATGAGTATATTAGAAAAGATTTGCTCTTTGAACATTAGTCTAATTGCAATAACATGGTGGCTGGCATTGAACACAGTTGCAGCAATATTTTTCAGTGGAAAGCTAATAAATTAAAAAGGGGCTGTGATGAATATCTTAAAGGCAAGGTGTATCCTTTTTCGGCCAGTCGGCATGGCAACAAGGCGGGTTCAACTAATCAAGGAAGTGAATTGAACGAGGAAGTGACATCACCATTGAGCAGTTATTAGCAATGGCAGACTGATTCCCCTTTAGATGGCGGCCCCAGGAGATCAGAGAGACTGAAAGAGAAGGGGCAAGGCAGTTATTCAATGGGGAATGATGCCAGGAGATTTGTGGAGCAGGGCGCGAGACCGAAGGATTACAAATATCAGCATCAGCAGCATTATTGGCTGAGGAGACAATGGGCTCTCTGCGTGATGTAAGTCTGTATTTAGAGGCTGAGCTTGCTAAAAGTTTTAACTATGGACATATCAATGAGGATATTGATGGTAGGGGTGAAAACGGACATATCAGTAAAAATGAACTGAACAGGGACGTTGTGTGTGTTAATAGTGGACATGTATGCAGTAATGACAAGTGGATAGTAATGTCTGTAATGAAAATGCATAGGTTGAATTTGATGTTTTGTTTGTTTTATTAAACATGGAAAACAAAGACAGTAGGAGTAACCCTGATATCATTAACACGCTGGATGATTACAAGTTATATAATTACTGTAAAAGGGAATCGAGTGTTATGCATGCAGATTTGTTATCTAAAGGCTTCACCTTTGTGTCAGGTAGACGTGGGGCATTGTCTGACACCTTAATTGACTTAAAGTTGTTCACACGGAAGATGAATTTAAAAATGTGGTTTAAAAGTGGAATCATGGAAACATATAGGCCAGGTTTAAAAAGGCCTAGTAGTTTTAACCCCCCTGCCAATAATATAGTAGCTGTCTATGAAAAAGCATGTGAAATCGATATCAAGGAAGGATTTAAGAGCAAACAGAGGTACTGCAAAAGCAATTTATCCATGGAGGAGAGAGGTGTGTTAGCTGAAATTGCCCAAGATAGGGATATACATATAATGAAACCCGATAAGGGAAATGGGGCAGTGATAATGGATACAAATGATTACTTTGATAATATGACTGCTTTTGGTGGATGATACTTACAGTGAAAGTAACATTAATGATATTCACAGCTTGCAAATATTGGACTTGCTGGATATGTTATATCAGGGGCAGATTAATGAAAATGAACACAGATATTTGAAAAATAAATATCCTATGGTTTCCAATATATTTGGAATACCGAAAATACACAAGGGATTAGAAAATTTAAAGTTCAGGTCTGTAGTGGATGGGACACATGTGAAGACTTGTTTCATTAGCAAATATCTTGATTATCATTTGCATAAAGAGCTGGGTGTGTTTTCCTATGTTACCAAAGATTCATGGCACTTTTTAGAAAAGTTAAAAGACGCAATCATTACTGAAGACACAATTTTGGTTACTGTGGACGTATGTAATTTATTTTCCGTGATACCCCGTGTAGTTTGGTTAGAATAGTTGGAACAACAGTTAAATAAAACCTAATTATTTGACCAAGACCGAATACTGTAGCGTTCTGTTTTTCGCTGTTTGCAACTTTTTGTTACACCGAACGCTTCATTCTGTTGAAGACCAAATTAATGTTTACTATGTTAATGGAGGCCATGTTGAGCAACAGTTTCTTGCATTTTGAGGGACAGTTCTATAAACAGCTAACCGGTGTGGCTATGGGGGCTGCATGCCCCCCCCCCATATATGCCATCTATGTTATGTTATACTGGGAACAGGAATATATATTCCCTAATATATTTATGGCCCATATTAAGCATTATATGAGATTCCTGGGTGGTATTTTTATTGTTTGGGAAAGGCTAAAGGATGTGTTGGGAAATTTTCTTGTATACATCAACCAGACTGGAATTTTTTAAATTCACCCATGAATATAGCCCTGAGATTATATCCTACATAGATGTGAAATAGAAGGATTAAGTGTTTGGTGTCAGGGATACATAGAAAAGCTACCTTCTCATTCTTATTTGGAATACCATAGCTGGCACCCTTACCACCAGAAAAAGTCTGTAGTAAAAGGGCAGCCAGGATGGTTAGTGATGAGTTGGAGTTTCTTGATGAAACAGACTATATAATAGGTTTATTCATGAAGAAAGCTTACCCTAAACCCTTGTGTAATTTTAAGGGCATTAAGTCAAAATGTGGTCTATATGGCTAAATGTGAGCACTGCCTGGCATTCTGCATAGGAAAGACTAGTAGGCATTTTAAAGATAGGGTGTATGAGCATTTATTAGATATTAGAAAAAAGAAGCCTACTAATGACTTGGCTAGACACATCTCTGCACATCAGGAACATGTTTTTAGTTTTTTTGTTTTGCAACAATTGGTTAGGGATGTGCATCTTAACATTTGTGAATTAAAGTGGCAATTGCATCTGGATGCAACTAATTTCCCAGGAATAAATGATAATGTGAGTATTTCTGCTTTGTTGAAGTTAAAATACATTTTAGGGTAGATACCCAAGTTATTTAAAGGGCTTGTGGTACGCATTTTAATGCACACAATTTTGCATTGTAATTTTGTATTGTATTTTTACTGTGTCTTTGAATGGTTTTATTGTGATGCCACTAACGTGTAATTAAGATCAAGTAGAAGGGCGTGGGTATTTAATGGTTGGGATTTTAGCATTAAGTTGTCCTGAGGAAGTCCTAATAGTGTTTGGATGAAAGCGCTAAACCTGTTGGCAAAGATGGTTGTTGGTTGACAATAAAAGCTTGGATTTCAGTCGCTGTGGCCAGTGGTGGTTCTATAATTTATGGGACATCTCTCTCCCCAAAGGTGATGATGATGCATTTTTTGGCATTCAGTTTGAGGCCATGTTTCTGAAACCAGTCATTTGGGTGACACCCTCTTGGAGAATGTCCACATCACTAGGGGAATTGATGACATCACCCGCTTGCAGTCATCTCTAACATGGTCACCTATAGCCCACTGGTTTTGCTCTACAGCTAAGAAAAATATATCCCAAGCAACAGAGGCATCAAGGCAGATCTCTGGGGTACACTGCTTGTTTCTTGTCTTCTGCTTGAGGTGGCTTCTAACAGAGGCCCCAAGATCGATCTCTTGGGTACACTACTCATTACTAGTCTACTGCTTGAGGTAGCTTCTTCTGTTTTGACTAGGTGGGTTCTACCAGTGAGCCAGTTTGCTACCCATTTGGTAACATATGGATTGATGCCTAGTTGAGAGAGTTAGTCATACTTGAGGTTGTTAAATATTTCTTGGTACCTCAGCCAGGCAGCTATCTGCTGTAAGCAATAGCATGTAGGCATGTGTTTGGAGGCCATTCACGGCCAGAAAAGGAAACAAGCTACTCATCGGATTCCTTTTACCAGATATTTATGCATACATAGAAGAGTGGTAAGTCTTGTGCCTGGACTGTCGATGGATTTCTCCACAGATGCCTTGGAAAGGCCAGTAGTATATTTTCCCATAAACTGCATTCAAATGGATAGAGAAGGACATGAAAAAAATCTCTACCCAAGTCAAGTAAGAGATGCCATTGCATATTAGTTACTGGATGTGCAGAACCCATTACCTTGCAGACAGCCAGTGCTATGGCCTTCACAGAAGTGCAAGTCTGACATTTTAGCAAGTTTGAGAGGCCTGTGGAGATACTGACCGATCAGGAAGCTGTTTCTTTGTTTCAGGAGAAGGCAGCAAACGTAAATAGCTTATTTTAAGTCACGTAAAGAAGCACTCCAGTATAGAATGCTAGAGGTTAAACAAATAAGAATCTATTTATGCTGTCCATAGACATGCATCTCAGTGAAACAGTTCAGTAAGGGGCTGCAGCTAATCAGACATGGTGAGGAGAGTAAGCATTAGGAAGAGCTGCTGCTTTTTATCCTACTTCAGTTACAGCCTTTCAGTGTGCATCTTAATCATGTTTGTTGTATGGGCATCGGCCAAATGGAATTCCAGATCAAATGAAATAAGTCAAGGAAGAAGAAAAGACCTACTATTGTAGCGCTGCAGGGCATATTGACTGGTGAAACCTGGATGTGACTAAGTCTCAGGAATTTTCAAGCCCATGCTTACTACTCAGGCTTAGGAATTTCAGCCTGTAAAGTAAGTGACATTACTTATTCTAATCTTAGGAACATTTCTGGCTACTTGGTATTATCCTGTAAAACACTAGAAAGAATGATCCATTTATTTCTGAGATTGCTCATTTGTTAAAGTGAACCAACATGTCTGCCTTGTAAGCATTCTAAACCCTGGTGAGACAGTGAAAGAAGCTAAGCATATGCAGCCTGTGGTAGGTTGGAGAGCATGAGAGTGATAGAGACATAGGAGAGACACTTTTAGTGGAACAAAGAAAGGGCGAGAAAGATTTTATTATAAATAAGGTTGTGGTTTCTTCCTTGGTAGGCCTTGTGATATAGTCTGGGAAAATAATGAAGCTCCAGTCTGATAGTGTTCTTGAGGCTTAATATGTGAGAGGAGTTAAAGAAATGAAAAACAAGTCACTTGGCTCCAAGGGTTATTGATCAATCCTCTCTTCTGGCTATCAGTCTCGTGTCAGTTTTGACTCTTTAGCTCCCACTGATTCTTTCTTCATCTCCTCCTTTAGCAAGACCACAATCACCCCCACAAATCATACCAAACTCTTAGGGGTTGAAATATATAATCACCTTTGACCTACATATTTCTATAACCAAAAAAAAAGTACATAAAAAACTTCGCCTTCTGTATCGCAATAAAAAATTCCTCACTGACCACTCCAAAACTACAATAGTGAGGACTCGCCTACTATCCATCCTACTTTATGCCTCCCCCATGCTTACAAATCTTTACAAATCCAAGCTAAACAAACTTGATAATTCTTATAAGATAGCCAAATTCGCTACAACCTCTCCATCAGAACACATCACTGGGAATGCCTAAAAAAACTAAATTGGCTAGAACTACCACTACTACTTCAACTCGATCAACTGTCACTAGCCCACAAAATAATACATAACTCTGAAAACACCCCAGCCCTATAAAATCTTTTGGAACCCTATACAACCGCCAGGCCATTGAGGTCTAGCGCACAAAACCTCCTCAAAGCAACCAGATATAACAATGAAGTTGGTAAGTCTGTCTACAGCCACTGTATAACAAAAACCTGCAACTCCCTTCCTGCCCACATAACTGACAACAGATCCCCATCACAGTTCAAGAAACTTGTTAAAACTCACTTTTTGAATAATCAGCTGTGCTCCTGTATCCCTCTGGCTAATGTCTCATTAGAACACTTCACCTAACTTAAGTAACTCTGCTAAGCCAACCAATCATAGTACTGTACCCACTTAGGACTGTTAATCTACTGCTCATCCCATCTCTCCAGGAGTTAGGGAAGACTACCCCAACAATGTTGTGCTTTCCATAAGCAACTAAAACCAGGAGAAGACGTATTGTAAATCAATTTGTTATCCTTCTCAACTAAAACCAGGAGAAGACATATTGTAAATCAGTTTGTTATCCTTCTCAACTAAAACCAGGCGAAGACCTATAGTAAATCAATTGATCCTTCTCAACTATAGCGAGCATCATCTGCTCTCTTGGAGCCTTATTTTATGTCTCTGCTTTTACTCGGATAGTAAATTTATCACAAGAATCCTAAACTTAGGAATATCTTCTAAAATGCAATATATTAAGAACGAATGTGTCCTATCTGTTAAAATGTATGTCAAAGTCTCTTCTATGGAAATTGTATGTCAAAAGTCTGCCCTTAAAACTATGTTTTGTAAAAAAATGTTTCTCTTGGAGCTTTTCTCCCCGGGCCTCCACTGAAAATGGACTTGTAATCCAGTTGGACTTTCCCAGTCAACAAATGTAAAATAAAATAAATAAAACAGAGTTCCACGACTGCTGTAGTTTTGAGTACTGAATGGCCTGCAGGTGACAACAGACTAATGTTTTCCCTCTGTTTTCAGCGTGCTGCATCTTTATTTAACATTTGACACTGTTAATCATGACATCTTGAGTGAGTAGATGCGATGTAATTTAGGTTAATCATATGTGGCCTTGGCTGTATTACTTTTTTACCCCTCTGGCCTAATCCTTAGGGTGGTTTCTGGTATACACACTAATGCCCTGTACACACCGCAGTGGGGAGTATTACAGGGCTTAATCTTAGGCTCTTTACCTTTGACAGTGTTCTTGCTCCTACTGGGAGATTTTATTGGTGGAGAGGCCTAGCATATCATTGTTATGGTGATATACACCTCTCATTCCTCCTTTCATGAAAATATTTAGTGCATATTGCATTACTTGATGATCTCTCAGTCATACAAACATGGCTAAGTCATAATTTGTTGCACATTAATGCTTTTTTGTGATTTGTTGCATCCATTTGTTTATTATATTTGTAGCAACAGAACTGAGTTTGTAAGCTAAGTGTACACCTTTGTGATAGATAAATGGCTGGCATTCTGTAACCAAGCATTAGCTGTATTGAAATCGATCTGTGTTGACAGTTTGCACCACATCATCTTCAAAATCTTGCTGCTGGTATTTTGTTCAGGCACAACTTGTGCCCTACTTATCTTTGGGAGTTTATTATGCACTACTGCCATCCCTAGCGGTTATACTCTGCCTCCCATGGAGTTACTGTTGGTCACACTGGTACTGTTGCAGACTTTCACCATCTGTTGTTTTGGTCTATTGTAGCCTGAACTGTGTAATTTATTACCCTTGTGACTATGGGGATGTCCAAGTTTGGCATGATGCAAGCACACCCTCAACACGTTGGTTTTCAAGTTGGCATATGGTATGTGTGCAGCTGATTAACCATGTTCATTATTTCTAAAATAGGTAGATCTTAGAAAACCTACAAAATTTTAAATTTTGAATCTTAAATCACACTTCAATTTTCCCACTATCTTCATTCCATCATTATCCCTGCTTAGTCAGTCTGACTCCTGGTATTTATTTTTTTTTACTTCCATTTATCACAATAGTTCAACGGAATCAGCAAAGTAAACCTGTTTTCAGCAGAGGAAACATCACGAGTCAGTATGAAAAATGCGAAGTACACAAAGGAGACAAAATAATTTTACAATAATAATTTTCCTAGTTGGGTAACATAATTGAGTAAGGTTATAAACAGAGTAGCAAAAACATGAAACAATCTTACAGATTTAAGATTGCAGTTAAAACCAATTCATGATGCATCATTTTTAAAAATCAGTCCCAGTTGCATAGCAGTATTAGAGTACAACAGGGACCGCTGCACTGTAGGATATAGAATAAATAGTAAGAAAGAGTGCTCAGATAATAGCTACATTGTGCAGGGTAGAAAAGAATGCAGACAATTAAGTAAAGGGTAGACAGCAATATATCAGGGATGGAAGGAGGGAAAAGAGAGTAAAATAATGTATGAATAAAGAAACGAAAAGAGAAATAAAAAGAAGTTCTTGTTTGCTTAAGTCTGCTACTAAAGCCATTCTATGCACTGTATGTCCTAATCTCCAGCTGTTAGTAAAACCAGTGACCAGGCTGCAATAAGCATGCAGTACTTCTGCTGTTAACTGCCTTTGTTTGTACAAATCACATATGCACACTTGTGAATTATGCACTGTACTTTTCAAGGTATGTCATCTCTGTCTAAAGTTTTAATAGCAACATCTACTAGTATGGCATATACTTAGTAGATTTTCTACATAACTGAACTATGCCTAGTGTACGCCGTAAGAAATCACTTTTTGTTTTGTATTGATTAGCTTTTACATAATAGTTTTCTTGTATGAAGACACTTGCACTTATGTATGTAATTTAATCTGTATAATTGCTTATGCCTATAAAACCTGTTTATATAGTTGCTTGACTTTATGAAAATTTTGAGTTTACACTGTTTCTGTAATTACTTCCCTGTATGAAAACCTTTTGGAGCTTTTTTCCCTGGACCTCCACTACAAATGGGCTTTGTGGCTGGATGAGTTTTCCTAGTAAACGCATGCAAGTAGGAAGCAAATATCTAATTTACTAACTTGTGTCTTATGTAAACGCTTTCTTTTTATACATGGCATTTCAGTTTTCTTTATAGTTCATTCCATTCAGTAAGATCACCTTATTTATCAGATTTTGCTCTTACTAATTTTATTGGCTTTTGTTTTTTTCTCAGTAGCATTAACAGCACTACAATGTTAGAAGCATTTAAAGTTGAGGGTGGTGTTTTTTTATTATCTCTATACTGAGTGAAAGTATACAGCATAGTTTTTTCTTGCCTTAGATTTATAAATTGACTTTTGGATTATTTTAAACATGACGGTAAGCAATATTGCTCCCTTAATTCCATTTTTCTGTTGCTGTTATCAGCAGTATGTTACACAGTAAAATTTCAGCTTTGCAGACACTTTTGTCAAATGTTTTCTTAAACTTAATGTGCTAGTATCTATACAAAGGGTTTACAGAAACATGGTTTCAAAATAAGATAAAAATACAAGATTCAAAACTGCTCACTTTATTGAATTATCAAGTTTTCCTTGAATCATCTCCGAAGCATTTGCTTAAATATTATAAATAGTTCACTTCTGCATTTTATTTTCCTTACTTCTGTTTCCTAACTTTTAGCAACAATTGACTACTACTATTTTTCCCAATCAGAATATTAGGTCATCTTGGGAAATTGAAATTAGAGCTCAACTTTGCCTAGGAATGTTGTTGTTCTTCTTCTTCTTTTGGCTTTTCCCGGTTAGGGGTCGCCACAGCGGAACTCCGGTCCGCTAATGATTGGCAGTAGGTTTTTATGGTGCCAAGGTGCTAGCTCAATGCCCAACTTTCAACGAAGGCATGCCCATTCTACGCATGTCTTTCGAATGCCACTTGACTGCGGGGAGGACATGCAGACTCCACACAGAAGGTGCTCCAGCCGAGAATCGAACAGGAGGACCTCTTGCTGTGAGGCAACAACGCTACCGCTGCACCACCTCGGCTTAGACTGTGATGGGCTGAATTGCAGCCCTCAAATATTTCGGGACCTGTGGGGAAAGATGTCGTCGTTGCACTAAAATCATGAAAGGTCAACCTTGTTATGTACCTTTCTGCCATCAATTATGCTCTAGGTTTGTGGTAGAACATAAACGGCAGCCATCACAAATGGTGAGAAGATAAAACAGCTTTAAAAGCTATAAAATGCACATGGTTGCCATATAAGAAAGCTGACTTAAGTGTTTAACTGCCTTTAAAGATGGACAAATGTACACTAAGCTTCTGTTTTTTTTTACATAATTGTCCCTCTCTAAGAAACCAACTGTGTTCCTGTCATGGATGTCAAGAAGACATTCACTCTGAGGATAAAAAATGATTGATATCTGTGTCTTAAGCACAAAATTATTATGACTGGAGACCTGATAATACTCCTTTGTATATTGTGTGGATACTTGTATCAGAATTTTTTGTTACTCCTACTCTCAGATGTTGAGAAATGCTATCAGTTTGGCAGTGGTTTAAAGTTTAAAGTTTTTGGTACATAATACCAGGCAATATTTATCTTGGTGGGGTTAAGCAACAATCCCCCTCTCAACTTCATCACCTACTTTGATTCCACGACAACATTGGTAAACATTAATTTTGCATGTAGGGAATTTTTTATTTATTAATTCATTCAATCAGTTCATTCATTCAATCAAGTAATAAGAAATGCAAGTTTTATTTATTTTTATTTATTTTACATTTGTTGACCGGGCTAGTCTAGCTGGATACATATCCTTTTTCAGTAGAGGCCCGGGGAGAAAAGCTCCAAACAAAAAGAAAAGAAACACAATACATTTAAAAGTGAATAGTAAATAGCATAACATAGAGACAAATAGTTAGAGAAAACAGTGTGCTTACATATTGGTTAAATAACAATCACATAATTGTATAGATAATCTTGAACATAGTTTACGTTGTGGGGCTGAGAGGTTAAGTTAGTAAAATCTGGGATAGGGAAGAGTCAAAGGTGGAATAAGACATTTGAGGTTAGTCTGGTTTAGGACATGGGCATGACCAGTGGGACTTGAAGAATTCTTTGAGGTGATTTTTGAATTGATTAATCGAGGTCATGAGTCTTAGGTTATTTGGTAGGGAATTCCAGAGCTTTCCGATGGAGTTGGCATAGAGGGCTTCACCTCCTGAGTTATTAGATTTAATGGTTAGTACCTGGACACTATTTGACGACCGGAGGGATTTTAGGTTGGAGTAAGGGGTCAGTATTTTACTCAGTGAGGGGGTTCTATCCGGTTGGTAGATTATTTTAAAAGCTTCAGTGAGTTGGTTGAGTTTGAGAAGGTTGGGCAGTTCTAACCAACCGAGTGTCATTAGGTTGAGGCAATGGTGAGTACGATATGGGGTTCCTGTTACAAATCTGGCTATGTGATTGTAGGCAACAGATAGTTTATTGAGCTCACGCTTATTGAGGAACGAAAGTACTGGGGAGGCGTAAAGGAGGGTGGAGAGGAGATGAGTGCGAGCAATGGTTAGTTTGGTAAAAGGGGTTAAGAAGTTCTTTATTCTATACATAGAGCCGAGTTTCTTGTTTACGGACTTAATGGTTAGGTTAATGTGAATATCAAATTTAAGCTTTTGATCAATGGTCACACCTAGTAGTTTGGTATGAGAGACGGGCTCTATGATGGTACCATTTGTGGATACCACATGGAACGTGTTGTCTGCATTTGGCGGCTCTTTTCCAAGGGGAGTATTTGCAGATGGGGGAAATAGTAATAATTTGGTTTTAGTTGGATTAAGTATTAGTTTCAGTTCAGAGAACCATTTTTCAACTATAGTAAAACAGTTTTGGGTTATTGCTTGAAGTTTCAAGAGGGAGGCGTCAGAACAGATTAAGGTGGAGTCATCTGCATATTGGATGCAGGTATTTTTGGGGATGACTGAGTGAAGATCGTTTATGAAGACTGAGAAAAGAAGAGGACCAAGTATAGAGCCCTGAGGAACGCCATTGGTGTTTGGAAGTAATTCAGATAGCCTGTTTTGCCATTGGACAGCTTGTTTCCTGCCAGAGAGGTAGGCAATAAACCAGCTTATGGCTGGGTAGTCGAGATGTAGGGTTTCCAGGGAGTGAAGTAGATGCTGGTGATTAACCATGTCGAAGGCCTTCGACAGGTCAAGAAAGAGAGCAGAGGATGTTAATTTATTATTACGGTTGTTATTGATTGAGTCGACAAAGGAGAGGAGGGCAGTGGTAGTACTATGATGGGGGCGAAATCCATGTTGGGTATGGGACAAAAGATTAAGGGTAAGGTAGTGAAGGAGTTGTTTGTGAACACACCGTTCCATGACCTTAGCTATAGGTGACAATATTGCTATGGGTCGGTAGTTGAAAGTTTCCGTGGAGGTTCCTCCTTCGTGAAGAGGGATGATATATGAGATTTTCCAAATAGAGGGAATCGTAGTTTCAGTTATAGTTTTGTTAATCAAGAGTGATACGGGATAGGCAATGGCATCTGACACTATTTGTAAGTATTCCGCTGGGAGCTGGTCGGCCGCTAGTGTGGTTGGTTTAAGTTTTTTTAAGAGGGTGCGTATATAGGAGGTAGGTACAGGTTGTAAGTTAAAGGATGGGTGAGATGGGTCTTTAGTATGAGTTACAGGTGAGGAGGTAGTGGTAAGCTGACTAGCTAGGGACTGTATGGTCTCGATAAAAAAAAAAGAGTTAAAAGCATTGGCTATTTTTTCTGGTTCTTTCCCAATGAGTTTCTCTGGAGTGGGGGTAGTAGATTTATCCGGATGGAGGAGGTTGTTAAATCCTGCCCAGAATTTTTTTGGATTATTCTGGTGTTTATCCTGGAGATGACAGAAGTACTGTTTTTTATCTTGAGTAGCGGCTGTTTTAGTAGTGTTTCTGAGCTGTTGAAACTTGATGCGATCTAGTGGAGTTTTGGTAGCTCTCCATTTATCCCAGGCTTGGTTACGAAGTTTAATTTTAGATTTAGTTTCACTAGTAAGCCAAGGTGCTATCCGCTCCTTGGTTCTGATTAGTCGGTTTGGGGCGTGAGAGTCAAGTATCTTCAGGAATGTGTCATTAAAGTATGCCACACTCTCTTCTAGGGGTAGAGTTTTTAGGATGGACCAATTACAGGATTTGAGTTCTGCAAGGAATAGTTTTGGGACAAATTTCTTCTTGTTCCTGACAATTCTATAAAAGGGAGGGTTAGTAGGTGGGCACTTATGTTTTAGTATATAAGTTATAAGGTGGTCACTGAGGTCATTGGGAATGGTCCCTGTGGTGTAGTTGTGTGTGTCTTTGTTGGTAAGTATCCAGTCAATGATGCTTTCGTTTTGCTGAGCATAACCAATTCTGGTTGGAGATGAAATATTTTGGGAGAAACCATATAAGTTGATGGAGTGGGTGTTTATGAGTGAGGAACAGTGGGACCAGTTGATGCTGAAATCGCCTAGTACTATGGTTTCTTGAGGGTAATTGCAGGCTAACCAGCTAAGCATCTGCTCAAGGTTTTCTGAATTATTCCCAGGTGGAATGTAAATTACAATGAGATTAATGCATTTTTGGGTGTTTAGGCAAATCTTTAGGGCAATAAGTTCTATGTTAGAGACCTTTGGAGGTTGGAGTGGATTAATAATGATATTCAGTGTATTCCTGAACATTACGGCTATTCCCCCACCCCTTTTGTTGATCCGATCAGCCCTAAGGAGATTATATCCAGGAGGAAGAATTTCTTCATCCATGGTGGCTGGTTTGAGCCATGTTTCTGTTAGGCACATAATGTCGGGGGACCTGGGTAGCTAGCAGAGCCTGTAAATTATGAACCTTATTGTTTATACTTCTTAGATTAAGATGGAATATGAGGAGGGAGTTGGTAGAAGTCCGGGTGGAATTAAAGGAGTTGGAGTCTGGAGCCGTGATAGGACCTGGGTTGGGGTGGATGTCCCCATCTATGGTGATAAATTTTTTCAGGTGGACTAAGAACCTTTGGAGTTTGAATAACAACTTAAGATTAGATTTACTGGTGGATACTTTGGGGTGGTGGAGGGTGAGATACAGTATATTGGAGCTCAGTGTATTAGCAGGGTGGAGTGAAGGTGTGATAGGGTTGTAGGGGAGGTTTGAGTTTGTGGTAGTGTAACTCTTGGGGAAGGGAATTCCCGAGAGTGCTTGGTTTTCATATCTGGTTGAGTAATACGGAATTAGGAGGAGTAAAACTATAGGAAGGATAATAGAATATGTGGTTTTGTCCATGGTATAGCAAGAGAAAGGCCAGTGTGTATAAAGAAGCAGAAGAGTTTACTTGGTAGTTAAGGAGGGCCGAGAGTGTGGGAGGAGAAGTGGCAGATTGAGGGGTGGTCGTGATTGGTAGAGAGTGAGGGGGATGGGCTAACAACCTAATAAATGTAGAGGTAGTGGGGGCGGGTGGAATATGGGGGCAGGGTGGGGCGCGGAGCGAGCCCGAGCGAAGCGGAGCGGGGAATACACCACCAGGAGTCTGCAGGGTCCCAAAGGTAACTGTGTAGGTTCTGCAGTCTGTTATTACAGTAAAATACTTTTCAAAGGAACAGGTCTTAGTTGTTTGGCAATGTAGTTACTGTTGCCAGTTATGATATAGGTACTGACTAGTTCCTGCCCGCAGAACGCTTTCCTGGTTAGCACTTTAATGGTACAGATAATTGTTTTTACCCTTAAATCTTTTTAAATGAATACAACTTTTTCTTAAGGTTTAGGCAGGTCTGTACATTCGCACTGGGTTGGAGTCCGTAGATAAATCCTGGGAGCCACGCGGTAGAGGATAGTGAGGGGGGCTTCCTAGGATGAGATAGGGAAAGGACAACAGTTATAGTGACGCAGTAATCAGTATACATGCTGTTATCCCTAACTTAGAGTAATCAGCTTAAACCAGAAGACTTTCTGGAGTACCGGTGCTGAGGTAAAAAAATGGACACTTGGGCTAATTACAGCCTCACTGACTGAACAGTAGATAGTCTAGAAGTTGTTTTGGCTGTGCATTTTTTTGAGGAAGCAGATGTTAAATACCAGCTCACTGAAATTAGTGGATTAAAAGGCTCCCTATTCAAATGTTGACACTCAAAATGCTGGGTGCCAAAAAGTACCCCCCCAAAAAAAAAAAATACTCCAAAAACACAGAAGAAGAGTGAATCTTAGAAATCAGTCTTCTCCTTAAACCTTTTTTTTGCAGTGGGGGAAGCCCCCCCCCCCATATCCCCCAAACTTGTATATACCAACTCTGATTTTGTAGTACCTCAGAGAAAAGTGCATTTCCAAGAAATGGCATCTCGGACTTAGTATATTTAAGTCTGAACTTTTGGCCATTCAGTTTCCATGTTTTAGGACTTGCTGTAGTGGATCCCAGCATTTCAAACTGTTACCGCATTAAAATGGTGTTTTGTCTAAGTAAGGACTAGGAAACTACCACATGTTAACGAAAAAATGGGCCCCAGAAGATGCACAATAAAGTTTTCAGACAGTCTGGTTTTACACAATTTATTCTGAGTATTGACTCCAAAATAACATAGATAATGCTCAATCTGACAGATACGTTTTTGTTTTAAAACTTCATCAGATGTGGGCTGGTCTTAATACAATTCCCACAGACCGGTACTCCAGGATAGCCATCTTAACAGATTTTGGTTGCGGCATCATTCACCACCACATCAAATCACAGTTTGATGTGGTGGTGAATAATGCCGCAGCCAAAATCTCGTAAGATGGCTATCCTGGGGTACTGATCTGAGGGACTTATATTAAGACCAGCCCACATCTGATGAAGTTTTAAAACGAAAACGTATCTGTTAGACTGACCGTTATCTATGTTGTTGTGGAGTGAATACTCGGAATAAGTTGTGTAAAACTGGACTGTCTGAAAGCTTTATTGTGCACCTTCAGGGGCCCATTTTTTCATTTACTGGTGACTGTTTGGCCCTTTTGGCAATGTTTGTGGATTTTGTAACTACCACATGTTGCCTTTTGGAGCCGATATATTTTAGCTAGTAGAAGTAAGTCATCTTGCCCTCCTACAAAAACACTTTGCATTAGTTGTCATGTACTCACTGCTGCAGGCAGAATTGAGACTCTGTGTGGGTAGTTACTTTGCATAACATTCAGTGATACTGGAAAATATAATTTTGACAAATGAAAATCCCTTATTCCAAGGTCCAGAAACTTCAGTGTTGCTTTAAATTAACTGAATAATAGGGGTTGCAGAGTAAGGAGGTTTTCCCATGCCATGAAGATCGACTGTAAAAAGCTGTTTAGCAAATGTTTTTGCTTATCTGTATATGTCTGTAAACTCTTTTTTTTTTTTTTTTTTTTTTTTGCTTTAAAGTTTAGTTTAGCCTTGAGTTTTGTTTTTTTCTGTGTTGCAGGTTATTTGGTACATGTGCTTTGATGGCAGGCAGTTAATGTTTCTGAAGATGACCCAGGGAATAATAAGAACATTGTAGTTCATGTAATTTGCTCATTTAGCTGCCTACAAATACAGAACTACAGGTCCATAAGTCACATTTATTTATCTCTGACTGAAAACTTTTAGAATTGCACTCTTTATGCTGTTAAAAATCATACTTTTTCAGTCGTATATGCACTGCACAAAGATTTATAGCTGAAAATCAATTTGATACTTATTTTAAACTAAGGCTTTTAATTGGATAAGTTTATTCCTTAAACACACACTTCCAAAGAATGTGGTGTTCACATTTTCTGACATTCATGAATTGTTATACATTATAGTACCAAGACACTTTTTTACTCTAAATTATCTTCTTTGTTTTGCAGTAATAAGGACAGTCTTAATAAACAGTTTACCCTTTTGTGGACAGCTGGCTGCGTTTTCTTTGGCTTTTAACAAGTCATAATGGATTTAATGGCCATATTAATGACATCACTTCTTAGCTTGTCTTGTTTACTATGTTTGGGGAAGCTTTTGCATGGTTCACAGGTAGGTCACTGACTTGCCATCCAGGAGACCACTAAGGAGCCTATCCCAAATTCCATGTTGTCCCATAGCACTGTCTAGTTTAAATGTATTGTTCAAGGTCCTGCAGTAGGCAAATGAAGTGGAAAAACTCAAACGCTGTACTCTTGGAGCAGGAAGTTGTTCATGAAAAAGTCAGTTTGTCCTCTGCAGTAACTACAAGACAATGCATAGGGAAATCATTCATGAATATCAACATTATGTTCAAGAAGTGATGTGCAGTGCTTTTTGTTGCTCCAGATTGTGATCAGGTGGTAGACAAAAGCATATATTAAAAGTATATTATGAAAAATTGAAAGATACGTGAATAATTTATCAGAATGCATATTCTCCCACTTTCCTGAGGAGCAGCTAAATTATGATAAACAATACATTTTTCTTTGGCAGGGTTAATGCAGTATGAATATTTAAGGATCCTAGGATAAAAAAAAATATGGTTTAATAAACCCATCGAGGAGGTACAAAAGCTTCTGCATAACAGTATCCCCCTACACTTGTCTCATTATTTATTTTCTTGCTCCTAAGCATTTCTGACTAAACCACCACAATGAGGTGTGATGTGCCAGCGACTTGGTTAATACATTTCGAATTCTTGACACTCCATTTGTAAAGCTGTTTTCCTGAAGTCTGTCTTGAAGTGTGTACCTTTAGTAGCCGATTAATAATTCACTTTTCTCTCGTCGCCATCCCGTACTACCAAGTCGCATTTATTCTTCTTCCTCACGGTCTCCACCTCTGCTATAAGAAACCATCTACTAAACGGAACAAGCTACTATAGCTGCTTATCACCTTCCAACAGTATACCTTAAAATAGCAGCTGATTGAGTGGCTTTCCCGATATCCACAATGACGCGTCATCCAACTGGAAAAAATATCACTTCATAAAAGTTGCACATCAACAAACTTTTCCAACAATGGATCTATTTCCATCTTATCTGCTCTGTCAAAAATACTAGAAAAGTGCATACACGCAAAATGTATGTTCTACATTAACTCATAACGACCTTAACTCCAAAACCTGGCATGGTTTTAGACATCACCATAGTATTACCACTGGTCTCCTCGACTTCACCAATATCCTAAATGAGCACAGGAATAACGGCAACCTGTTACGTTAACTATTAGACTTATAAAAAGCATGTGACGTCATATACCTTCGTCACCATCTTACTGTGACTTCACCCAACCCTTTCTCTCCATAGCTATCTATCAAAATATTAATCCTCTCTTACATGACATTTTTACAAACAAACTACATCGTGCCACCCACCTCACTAGTACAGTTCATTATCCCAATGAGTCAATCTTTATATGTGCAGCCCCATCACTACCAATACTTCATTCCATCACCAAATTCATTTACTGCTATCAAAACTTGGCTAAAGGATGCAAGTCTACTTTTAAATCTTAAAAAAAAAAAAAAAAACGCATTTACTCTTCACTCCTAAATGATGCCAAAATGAAACAGTCTTTTGAAGTAACCTCATCCAACAATGCAAAAATTGAAAGCAAACTAGAACAAAGCTTCTGGAACTCCTAATTACTGGATGTCCAAAATGGACTTTGCCCAGTTGGACACAGAAAGTCAAAAAAGAGAATCACATAAACAAATGAGTTTATAATAGGTAATCTCAGGAGTTTGATCGAAACACAAAACATCAAACAAACATAATGGCAATTACCATTAATTGCCAATAATATCACAGAAGAGGAATCGCATTTAAACCAATAGGTTGCATTTCTGATTACAAAAAGTAAAACAAAACAAAAAAAAAAAACAGCTTTTTACATAGGAGGCTTCATCTCTCAAAATAGAGACTCTGCCCCTACCCTCCAAAAATTACACTAACTCCAGGGTCACACACAAAGGACTAAATCCCTGAACTTGTATATAATGCTTGATATAATGAACCTTGTCTGTTACATGCTTTGACCAACTACCAGCAACAAAAAAACACCGCAGTTTCGCCACAAGATAAAATGAGTGCAGCAATAAACATACTTGACATCTATATAATGTTGGTCGAACTAGCCTTTTTTAAATTTGTGTTGAGAAAGGGTATGTTCCAGCCATATTCTGATGCATATGAAGTAAATGTTTGGGAAATGGTTACCCGTAGGGTCGGTTGTTTTTATTGAAGTTGGACATTTGTCAGTCATGTGGCTGTTCTGAACAACATGTCTCTGTCCGTGTTAGCTGAAATACTTGCTCTCGATTTTCCTGATGTAATGGTAGAGTTGCATCATTGTTGTTTTTCTTGCTCATGAAATGAGGAGATCATCGCCTTAGTATAATGTTATTATAAAGTGAACGGTTAAGGAGTTTTTGAACAAAATAAAACAGCAGAGGGCCTGGAACTGAGCCTTGACATATCTGCAGTGATGTATGCTGAGATCAGTTTAATTCTGATCTAGAAGCAAGGCTGTATCATACTGAAGAGGTTCTTCCCCAGGAGCCACATCTGAGATGCTTTAGATGATCACTGGTTAGTCCGCAAGACTGTATCCATTTGAGTCCTAGAAATGCAGCTGCACTAATGAGACATGTCTGAATATAGTGCAGTTAAGGTACTGTATCCAGTTAGTCTCTTCTCTACATCTGTGAGAAGCCAACTTGTGTTTATGCATTATGGTTTCCGTGTATAACTGTTTTTTATGTCTTCTATCTAAAACTGTAATTTGCAAGTTGATATGCACCTGAGGTTTGGATGTGTTTTATGGTCTCTGTAAATAAGATAATTAAAGATTTCCAGAAAATTGTTAGGATTCAGATGTGGACAGTGTTTTTAGAACAAGAGCATTTCTGATCATTAGACTTTATCTGGTTATGACAGCAGAAATTTTATTTAGGTTTTGAGGATACGAGTTTGAAGTGACTTTAGAAAATGAAATCCATCATTAGGGGCAGTACAGTGGCATGGCATTTAGTGTTTTCTCACAGTGCTTGGTTCTCTAGTCTGAGAATATCCTGTCAGTATCCATGTGGGATTTCACTGCATGCTACATTTTACTCTTGTATAGCAAAAATCTGCACATTCCTCCAAATAGCTTATAGGGGTTTGCTTTGTGAGAATATTTGAATGTGCATACTGTGATATGCTGACATCCCACTCAGTATTAATTCCTCTGCCTTGCATCCACTGAGTGCTGGAATAGCCTTCCATTCCTTTCAAACATCACATTTCTGTTCAACACTTGCACAGAAATTCACTTTATAGGCGGCATTTTTTCTGTGCCACGTTTCTTCTCCCTTGCAAATTTCCTCATTCTGAAGTCAGCATTTGATCTTGGCCACTATTTTTCACTGAAACTTTCAGAAAGACATCCAAAATATCATGAGCTGCCTGCTGAAAGCCCCCATCTTCAAATCATTCCAGAACATCTTTCAAAAATGTTCTGATACTACCTCATGTTCATTTCTGTCAGTTTCTTCATTGGTAGTTCATTCCCATAAATAAAATCCAATATTACCTTTACTTGTATGGACGTTTTCCTGCTGTGTTTTGCCAGCCATCTTGACTACTCCTATATGTATGTCCATTCTTTTCCTTACACAGTGGATTCTGCACTCAGTTTGAAAGCTAGCCTGGAGAAGTCACCTGACAAGCAGCCATTGGTTTAAGCCCACATTATCCTCCTAGCAACGAGGGTATGTTTTAACAGTGATGGTCTTTGCCATTTCTCATTTAATGATAACACAGTAGGATTATGTTAAAGAAGCTAGATTTTGAACATGGCTATTTTGTTTATATTTACACAGTTACGTAGGTTGTTAAAAGGATATTTGCATTTTTGATGAAAGTACTTTGTGAATGTGTATTTGTTTAGTTGAGATACTGACTGAAGCCATTGTTTAACAAGCTGCAAAAATGTCCTGGGTTAGTATGGATATTAGTCATCATTTTAAAGATTGTTTGGTACAAAGAAAGTATTTATGAAGTCATTAGTGGCTTATAGAAATGATTTATAGCAAACAATTATGTTTATATAAGTAGCCCCTAAGACATCTGATAGTTGTAGTGGTTGTTGGTAGTGTTAGTTGAAAACTTGTCAGTCTAGACATACATAGGATAATAGGAGGCTACTAGATGATTGGCCCTCCAGCCCTTGTATGCCTAGTCAAGAGTTTAGCACATGTTTAGATAAGTCAGCAAAAGCCCCTGTCCAGCAGGGACACAGGTGGAATCCCAGGGGTGTATTTTCTCTTTCCCATCCAGTTATCCAGGTTGCGCTTACAAAGGGGTAATGAGGTACTTTGCTTAACGTGGAGAGGGAGTCCATTCCACAGATGGAGGGAGTCTCTGGGACACAAATCTGTCCTGCCAACAAGTCCTATTAATATCACAGACCAGGTTGGGGTCATGTGTATGGGTTACTAGAATGGAGCTTGACTTCTGGATATGCAGCAGTCCCATCAAGGCAGGGTCTGAGATTGCTTTGTATGCCAGACAGATGTCACCTCTGAGGAGTCTGTATGAAACTGAGTAGAGGGACAGAGCTTTTAGCCTATATGTGTAGGGTTGATGTTTGAGGCCCTGGATTCTCCTGGTGAGGAGCCTCTGTGGTCTCTCCAACTGCTGCATGTGCTTTGCGAGGTACATGACAAAGGGGGCGCTGTACTCAATAACTGGCCTTATAAGGGAAGAATACAGGGATGTTATGACCTCTTTGTCCCGGGATGAGCTACCCTTACTTATGAGGTGGGCCATGTAGAAAGCTTTCCGTACAACGGAAGCAACATGGTGGTCAAAACTCAGTTGCTATCAACCTGGGTGCCCAAATCCCTCACTACTGATTGTGTACTTAGGATGTTGTTAATGTGATATGTGGGGGTATCACTCTCCCCAAAGGGGATGATGGACTTTTTGGCATTCAGCTTCAGGTCATGTTTCTGGCACCAGTTGTTTGTTCAGGGTGAGACCATCTTGAAGGACATCCACATCACTTAGGGAATTCATGACCGTGCCCAACTTGCAGTCATCTGCAAACGTAGTCAGCCATAGCCCAGTGGTTTTGGCCTGCACCTCAGAGAAGTATATCCTGAATAACAGAGGCCCCAAGACCAATTCTTTGGGTATGCTGCTCATTACGGATCTACTGCTCGAGGTGGCTTCCCCTATTTTGATTAGGTGGATTCCATCAGTGAGCCAGTATGCTATGCTACCCATCTGGTAATGTATCGATTGATGCCTAGTTGAGATAGTATTCCACAATCGGGCATAATAGATAAACTATCAAAGGCTTTGGCCTGGTCAAGGTAGGCGGTGTGCACTATCTTCCACTCGTCCATGGCTTTGATGACTATCTCAAAGAAGTTGACTAGATTTAACAGACATGACCTCCTCTTGACAAAGCCAAACTGTGTGGGGTCAAGTGTTTGGAGGATGCCAGTGTCCCTGTTAATGAGGTCCATGATAATCCATTTCATGTTCTTGCATATCAGGCTAGTTAGGCTGATGGGTCTATAATTTCCCGGATCAGTGGATGCTCCATCTTTGTGTAAAAGGATGATGATGGCTGTCCTCCACTCAGCTGGCACAAAGATGGTACTCAGGCTTTGGTTGAATAGGGTGCCTAATGATGCTGCAAGTTCATGCCTGAGTTCATGTAGGATGCAGCCTGGGATGTTATCGGGTCCCATGCAGAGTTTGAGACTGCGGACATATGTGAAGAAGGCCTTATGACTGTCTCTAGTAGATATGGCCAATCTGGACTCAAAGCTGGCTTTAGGGGATTTCACTAGTGCTCTTATTTGCTTGTTCAAGCTATGGAGAGATTTCTTCCGATTGGGCACCTGCTCCTTCTTGGTCCTGGACAGCAATTTTTTTCTTTGGTTATATAGTTTATTTATTGCAGATGTCCACCAAACAGGTTTACTCTTCCTTGCGGAGGATGGTTTTGTCCTGTCCGGTATTCCTGATTCCATGCATCTGTATAAATGCTCATATAGTACCTTGGTGTAGATTTGGACATTGGAAGGCAGCTGTGAAGCCATCCAATAGGAAGTTGTAATCAGCTCTGGAGAAGTTTTTTTGTTTGACCCTAGCTAGAGGGGGTCAGGGGAGATGGTGACTTCGAAAGTGACCACTTTATAGTCAGATCTTACCAGGGTGGATGATACTGTAGGGGTGCTGCAATGATTACTCATGTTGGTTAATACCAAGTCCAAGATATCACCTAGCTGCTCCAAGGCATTTGCAGTGATAAAATGTAGGAATCTCTGGGCATTTGTGTTCTGGCATGAGTAGTTATTCCAGTCTATGGTTGGGTAATTAAAATCACCTAGGATCAGGGTAAAGGGTTGAATCTTCATAGATCTGAAGAGGGCCAGATAGGTTGAGTTGGGCATCTTTAGTCAAATTTGGGGGTCTGTAGCTAGCTATAATTTGAATAGGGGTCTTGTCAATGGTTAATTGCACCTAGATTGTCTCCTGTGGGTCATACTGTTTGATCAACCTGGAGGTGCATGTGTTTTTAATATATATTGAAACTCCACCTCCCTTGGCTTTGCTACCCACAGTTTGGGGTCTGAATGTATGATGGGATGAGTAGCCACATTTTGCTCATCCATTCTTTTTCAAGAGGTTTTAGTTGAATTTTATTTTACTGCAGTTTGTCTGAACTCTGGGTATTTGTATCAGCCAGCAGTACACTTTTTTTTTTTCTACTTTTCACCACAACCGTGTTTCGGTGGACACAATTTAACGATGCACTTTCGCTAAATAGGGAGTGGGAAATTAAAGACGGCATACAGTTTGCGTGCACCATTAGTTGTAAATCAACGTATGGTGTTGATTTACAACTAACGAAGCTATCTCTGACATTGTGCTACAGTGGGGATAAGGGAATATTCCCTTTTCCTCACTGTAGTGCGATCTCGGAGTGAGAATAATAAAGTGGCGGGGTGCAGGGGGGCTTGTCCCTCTGCATAACACTGTTTAAAGTTTTTTATTTTTTTTTTATTTTTATTTCTTTAGTGAAAGTGCATATTGTCGACAATATGCACTTTCGCTAAAGTGTATTATCGGAAACACAATTCGATGGACCCATATATATATATATATATATATCTATATATATATATATATATATATATATATATATAATGTGTGTGTATGTATATGTATGTATGTATATATATATATATATGTATATATATATATATATATATATATATATGTATATATATATATATATATATATATCTTGGAATTGGTATATTTAATTTACGGGGGGGGTGTAGGGAGGGCTTGCCCCCCTGCAGAAATATAGTAAAAAGTGTGTTTGGTAGTTTGGTGTCATTATATGTGGAGGGGATGTTATTTTATTGTGATTTGTAGTTAGATGTTATGAAATTCTATGTTATTGGTTTTAGATGTTCTGATATCAATGTTATGAAATTAGATGTTATGAGTTTTAGATGTTTTGAAGTAGACCCATATATATATATATGGGTCTACCTGACTTGGTCGACATTTCATTTGATCGACAGTTCATTTGGTCGAAATTTCATTTGATCGACAAGCATTTGCCCCCTACCCCAATGTTGTGCAACCCTGGAGTTGATATATATAGTTAGGGGGGGTGTGGGGGGCACAGCCCCCCACATTGGGGGGTGTGAAGCCCCCCACTTAAAATGCTTGTCGATCAAATGAACTGTCGACCAAATGAACATTCGACCATATGAAATGTCGACCAAGTGAGGTAGATCCATATATATATATATATATATATATATATATATATATATATATATATAGTGGTGCTGCGGTAGTGTTGTCACCTCACAGTAAGACGCTGTCCAGTTCGATTCTCAGCTAGAGCATCTTCTGCATAGACATGCGTGAATGGGCATACCTTCGTTGAAGGTTGTGCATCAGGGCTGGTAACTCGGCACGTAAAAATCAACTACCAGTCATTAGCAGACCGGAGTTCCGCTGTAGCGACCCCTAACCGGGAAAAGTCAAAAGACACAAATATATATGGGTCTATATTAGATCGGCAAAATGGCATTACAGCGAATGCCATTTCACCAACACATATAAACCAAAATCTGAAAATAGCAAAGGCTCAGGTCAGCAATTTTTTTCCAGGGAAAAAATCACTTGACTTGAGCCATAACATTGCCTTTTACCCCAATGTAGTGCAATCTCAGAGTTGGTATATTTAATTGGGGGTTGTGGGGGCACAGCCCCCCACTTATGTTTGAAAGTGTGTGTGTGTGTTTTGGTGTTAGCGATTTCTTTTACATGGAAAGAAATTGCTGTTTTGAATGTTCACGGTTTAGTGCTGTCGGTGTTTACGTGTCGCTGAAGAGGCGTTCGATGTAATGCCTCTTCTAGCTTTTAATATAGACTCATTATGTATGTATGTATGTATATATATATATATATATATATATATATATATATATATATATATGTATATATGTATATATATATATATATATATATATATATATATATATATATGTATATATGTATATATATATATATATATATATGTATGTATATGTATGTATGTATCACAGAGAGGGGTAAAAACAGATCTTTGTAGTTAAGTGCAAAGGTTTTCCAGCCTAAGGTTGCATAATGTCTCCCATCCTTAAAAAAAACATTACTCCACAGAAAAAATGGTGCTACTTGAACCATCAAAGTTACCGCCAAGCTTCCTTAAAACCAAGAATTTGATCTCGATTGAAACTTCAAAGTAATCAAGCACTTCTAACTTCTTTAGAAATCAATGCTACTTTATTGATAAATTAAAAAAATGTTAATTAGATGAGCACATTCACCCTTCATAGCATGCCATCAGATCTGGCATATTCCAACTTCTCAATGTTGAAAAACCTGTGAAGTGTAATGAGTCTGTCGAACACAGGCACACAAAGGGGTCAATTAAATTAATGCTGAAGTATTAAGCTATGGATGAGGAGGAAATACAAGCTGTAAATAGGAGCATAGCATATTTTATACACTGAATTACACGTGTTAAAAAGGCTGTTGTATAAGTGAAAAAAGCTGTCTTGAAAAAAATGGTCTTACTGTTTTAACTTTAAACCTTGTAAAACACTAAGAAAATAGATGACTTTGTTATACATTAATTATGATTTGCAAGGAGGTGCTGTTTGAAAAAGTAATACTGGAGTACCTGTGGAAAACATAAACGTCATTTATGACACTATTGTGCAATCTTTTTATAGGAATTTAGTTCATAGTTTAGTACTAAGCTAACTGCCCTTGCGAGCCATTTTAAGCCTAGCCAATTATCCCTTGTGAGACTCAAACCCTGCACCTTGTGTTTGTAAGGCAAACACTTTAACCATTAGGCCACCCCGAATGTTATCTATAAGTATATTCTACAGACAAAGTAGATTTTTTTTCTGCAGCATTTAGAGATGTTTAAACTATAAAAAAACATTTTAAAATCTTAGTTTGCACCTGGAGGCCACTTGTTGATTCCCATAGTCTATAAGCCAAAATGATAGAATGTTTGCATATTGACAGGTTACTTGACAGGTATTATATCATCCCTAAAATTACAGCGTTGTGTGTTTGCTAGGAAAAGTTGGATGAAAGCCAGGCTACAAGATAAATGATTGTGACTGTGTATGTTTAAACCTGCATTTGTAGCAAAATAGACTGTGTAAGTAGTGATGGTTCACTCTGGCACTCCATGCTAGTGTGATTTGTGGTTGCCATTAATCACATCTTGTGCATGACGCACATCTCCTGTGTAACCTGTAGCAGGATTTACAGGTTAACAAACATTTGTTTTCTTTATTTTAACTTTTAATAATGCATTTATATCCTAAACAGTATCTACTGACATTTGAATGAAAACATAAGCTTTAATATAGATTTGGGGTGATTGCAGAGGTTCATTCCTGTCTGAAAACCACAAATATAATACATGAGTAGCCATACTGTAGGATGAATATCTTACTAGCTGTGTATGTGTGGTGTATGTTTGTGGGCACTGTCTAGTAAAGGGATTCTGCTCAAAGCAAACCCTGAACGTTAATAAGTAAGGGCAGGCAACTGCCTTAAACATCTGCACCAGTTGCCAGGTCCCGTTTACTTTTAATCAGGATTACAATGGATCATTGTTCATGCATAGTAGTGGTTTTCTGTGTTAATGGTGCAGAAGATTGTGGGTTCTCTTCCCACAACAGGTAGATTGATTGCTGACACTATTGTGCAGGATAAGGGGTGATGAGGGTGCTGTACTCCCAAGTGTGTCCGCCTTTGGACAAGATGTCTAGTAACTATGAACCTGCTGTCAGTTTGCTAGCCATTCCCTATTGCAATATTACTAGCACGCCTTATTTTTTTGTGTTTTTGTTAATGTAACATGGGCAATTTATTCTTCAAGAGCAGCAGTCACTCGATTTGTAGATGAAACACTACAATGAGTTGTTTGCTAGCAGCAACCTCTTCATTCATTACAGTTCTCTCTAGTGTGGAATTATTCAGATGACTGACTTATGCAGAGATTATGCATATTGACTGATTGTAGTGATGGATGTCTGAGTAGCCTTTTATATGGTGCTCTGAGTTACAGCACAATGGCACGAAATATACAGAACCAACTGATATTGCCAACATACTGGCAGATTAGTGCTAACTTTACCTTCCTCTCACCCCCTAAAGGGCCCATCTCTAAACTGGAAGAATGCAAAGTTCCTGCAATCACAGTTGCACAGGTAAAAAAAACACTCATGAACACAGCATCCATGGGACCTGACAACATCCCAAGCTGCGTTCTACATGAACTGCAGAATGAACTGGCACCCAACCTAAGCACCATGTTCAATCATAGCCTCACCTCAGGCTTTCTGCCCACTGAATGGCGCACAGCAATAGTTATCCCACTTCACAAAGGGGGAGCCATTCCACATGAACTGCAGAATGAGCTGGCACCCCACCTAAGCACCATGTTCAATCATAGCCTCACCTCAGGCTTTGTGCCCACTGAATGGTGCACAGCAACGGTTATCCCACTTCACAAACGGGGATCCACCACGGACTCTGGGAACTACTGCCCCATTAGCCTACAGAGTCTGGTCTGCAAGGCCATGGAACATATCATCATGGATCTTGTACACGAAGACATTGGTAATCTCAAAACTCTGGACCCCACCCAGTTCAGGTTTGTAAAAGGCAGATCATGTCTCCTAAACCTGGTAGACTTCTTTGAAGCAGTTACCAAAGCTGTAGATGAGGGTAAGGTGGTTCACTCAGCCTGTCTAGATCTTGCCACGGCTTTTGACACCATCCCTCACTCTGGAATTATAGATAAACTCACTAAACTAGGTATAAATTCCTGTGTCACAAGATGGGATGCCAACTGGCTCACTGACAGAACCCACACTGTGAATGTAGCAGACTCCAAATCCAACTTCAGACCAGTGACAAGTGGAGTACCACAGGGTTCAGTCCTGGGTCATCTTCAGTTTGGTATCTACTTTTCTGAAGTACAGGCTAACACAGAAGGTCTTTGGCTAACTAAGGTCGCAGATGACTACAAACTAGGAGCCTTAATCGAAACTCCTAACGATGTGGACATCCTACAAAAGGGCTTCACGGAGACAGATGCCCGATGTCAAAGCCATGGTCTCAAGCTCAATGCCAAAAAGTGCATTGTCATCCCCTTTGGTAAAAACTCTGTACCTATGAGCTACCACGTAGGTGGTAGTCTACTTAACACTGAGTGTGTAAAGAGACCTCGAGATACTGGTGGACAGTAGTCTCTCCTTTGATAATCACATCGCCACAGTAGTCAGGAAATCCTTCTACATGGCACACCTCATCACAAAAGGTTTCTCATCCTGGAAAAAAGAGATCATTGTTCCCCTCTACTCATCACTCATTAGACTAGTTATAGAGTACAACGCCCCTTTTGGTATGTACCTCACAAGACATCTACAACAACTGGAAAGGCCACAAAAATACCTCGGATAGGATTACTGGCCTCAAACAGATGCCCTATGCAGACCGTCTCAAACTCCAGCTTTAATACGTCACATATCACCTACTCAGAGGCTATCTCTGCCTAACATACAAAGCTATGTCAAACCCAGAGCTGTTGGACATGCTCCACTTAAAGAAATCCTAATCCCTCTGAGCTACATGCTCTAGGGACCTAAACCTTGTCACTACAATAAACAGAACATGCTGGAGGGATAGATTCCTGTCCCAGAGACTTTCCATACTCTGGAACAAACTACCTATCTATATCAAACAAAGCTCCTCATTAGCACTCTTCAAGAAAAATCTTAATTGGATGGAAAATAGGAAATTCAAATTCAGTACAGAAGCGGCCAGCACCGAAAGGTAATCAACACAGCACCCCAAACTAGTTTATTTTAGGGTGTTGTGTTGATTACCTTTTGGTGCTGGCCACTTGTGTACTGAATTTGGTTTGGTTTGGCCCTGTACAAGCCGTACATGCAGACATCTTTACTGTTAAATAGGAAATTCATCCCGGAGATCACCTCTATGGCTCTGCTCGACAGGAGCACAGGAAAATAATTTTCTTGGATGATGAAAGCCAGGGTACCTTTTTGGCTAGGTTTATATAGTCACTACGGCCAATAGCCTAGTGCCTACCTATGAACCTAAATGGGTAATTTTGGCATTATTGTTTCCTATGTTTTGCTTCATTGCTTACTGGGAAATGTTCAAAACTACAAATTTACAACAAACATTTGCACGCTGTGCTGTATTATACATGGAATATAAATTAATCGAATCAGGAAATTGAGTCAAAGAAAACATCCATGTAGGTATGGTTCTAAAAATGTTTCAAAGGGGCCTGTGATTTGAAAAGGCCTCAAAGGTAAACTTCATCTGCCACTGACAAGATACATTTTTCCAGGAGTGTGGATTTCAACGCAGTTGCAGTGAATGTGAGTTTTAAGAACAGAGAAGTTTACTATTCAAGCTAAGTCTGTTTTTATAGTTAGTATATTGTTTTGCTTAGCAAATGTCTATCAGTGATTGTGCTATAAAATTTGAAATAAAAGTTTTAAATGAAGTCCAAATATCTGTAATCTTTGTAGAAGTAAAGAAAAAAATAGTGTGTAAACTGAGAGATTTGAAAATTGTTTATGGTAACTGGGGAGAAATAGCCAAGAAATGGGAAAATGGAATGGCTATGGGAGTTGGGATTGTGGAGAAGAGGGCCTGATCAGTTATCCTGACTAGGGCCCCATTTGACCATGCTCTGTCTCTGATCTTTAAAAATATATTGTGATTTTGGATGTTTTCACTTGACATATGTAGAGTTCAATGGGTTCTTACAGTTTTTATTTCACTTGGATTTTCTTTAGTGTGTTTGTCCATCTTTTAGTAAAAAAAAACCCTTTTCACTGAATGGCCAGGAAGAAAAGCTTCAGCATATTAGAATTTGTAATATGCACAGAGACATTAAACATACATTAACAGCTTCATATGTATTGCCAGTTAGATTACATTCATAGACAATTATTGCAGTATAAAAGGTACTCGTACATTAATAGATGTTGGACATTGAGCATTTGAAGAGGTGCATTAGTGGGTTTGTCAGATAATATGTCTTATGATTAGTGATTAGAAATTCAAAGGGGGGGGAGGGATGGAAGTAGGTAGACAAGAAATCTTAATATTGTTAAGATGTGGGGTTTAAGCGGGTTTAGAGACAACTGCATATGGTTATAAGGTTTATAATAGAAGAGTGGGGAAATGAGCAGTATTATAGAAACAATGGATATAGGCGGGAGATGCTAGTGAAATTATTTAGAGACTGGTTGTGGGCATAGGTTTCTGAATGAGAAGAAGTGGGAAGCTAAAAACATTCTGGAAATGTACAGGAACAGATTTATTGATTTGATAGTGGACATTTTAGTAGCGTTTTAAATGAGATTGCATTTAGAGTGGATTTCAGTGGTAGTGGCATGTGGTTCCATGGTTTAGTTGCCGTATTTGCAAACAGAGAGTTGCCTGCAGTATTCAATGATTTGGTTATAGTGATTAGAGATTTTTCTCTAGATTATAAAATTCTATAGTCTGAGTGATGTATTATGTTAAGGGCCAGGTAAATATCTGGATTACAGACAAGTTTGTGTATTGTAGTCAACTGAGAAAAAAAACTAGGCAATGTGGTAGTTTTAACCAGTTTTAATTCTAGGAGGGCTAGACAGTGTGTTGAGTTATAGTTTATTGTAAAATGCACTTCCCCAAGTCCCAAAATACATTTTCACCCTTATTGCAGTATGCCATCTTTATGCTGGTGCACACTCCATTTCTGTACTTCTGATCATGGCATAGAGTATCGCTGTTTTTCCAATTTACAAGTTTTATCAAATATTAAAGGTACAAAGCAACCACTACAGCAGCTTCTTCAAATTAAAACCAGTATATCTGATAATGGGAAATATTTTTTTACCATTGTAGAATCACTTGCTATACCAGGATCAGTTGCAAGTAATTTATGGTTGATGCTGTATTATGTTTTCATAGATATCCAATTTATTTCATTTTTGTTTAAAGATCAATACTGTGGTATCATAGAGAATTCATGTTTCTTTGAGATAGTATTATCTAAATTGGTATATTCAAACAGCAGAGTTATTGGGGGCACAGCCCCATGCTTAGAATAACAGCACCCCTTTTAAAATTGCTTTGAATAAAACGGCAAGCTCTGGTTGTGACTGTTTTACTATGAGTTTATGCTTTGTGATTATACTTTTGTCTGTCACTTGTATCAAACTTATGTCATGGAGTCTCACAAACATTGTAAAGACCGAGAGTGGCACAATGGTGCCATGTCAGGCATTGTCACCAGACAAGATGTTTTCTGGTATGATTATCAAGTTGGGAGGCTTCTGAGCAGAGTTCTACATGTCATCCTGTTTTCTTGTAGGGTTTGTCTAGGTACTCCAGTTTCTTCCCACATCCCAATGACATATGCAGTAGATGGAATGGTCACTTAAAATTTTTCATACATGTGTGCTGGCAATGGATGAAAAGCCTGATTATCTACTGCCATTCCCCACTTCCCCAGTAAACTCTGTGGATGAGGTGGTCTGTAGAGTAACTGTATACGGTGAGTGCACCTTAACAGCACTGGGTGGATGGTAAGGAGCTAGCTGTAAAATTTGTTCCTGAGGTGTGTTCAAAAGACAACATAGTTTTGTGAGTCTAGCCTTATAAATGTCTAATAAAGGTTTGCCAGACATATGTTTTTGCTCAGCAATGCCTGCCAGATGAAGAATGCAGTATGGTTGGAATGGGGGACAGGGGTTGGTTTAGTGGAGTGAGGGCAAAAAATAAGAACTGAGGCAAGGGATTTTAATGTGGGGGAGAAGGGTTATAGTATATAAGGGGAGGAGAGTTGTCAGTCTCTTTGGCATGGATATAGTTTGCTCCCTTCTGCCCTCCCTGACTTTGGCTTTGTTTAGGTTGTTAGAGAATTAAGTGTGGGCAGTTTATTGTCTGAAAGTCATTTTCCCTCTTTTTCTAAGGAAAGTGTAAGCATATATAATAGGTGTGAGCAATGAGGAACACGCTCCAGTATTTTAATGTGAGAGGGAGCAGTCCGCAATGCAATTCTCTTGGGGCGAGCAGTCAAACATTGCCAGGTGTACAACATGTATGTAATTATTACTGATGCATTTAAACTGGCGTGTCTTGCATTGTAATCAGTCTGTCTGGAAATGCTGTCATTCTTCAGGTTTAAACTGTAGTCTGACTGCTTCGTATACTGATAAGTGATCTGGCGATAAATGTTGGCCACACACCTATTTTGGTGTGATTACTTTGTGTTTTTGTTACATAGTAGCAGGGGGTTCTTAAATAACTGTGACACTGCCTTATAACACATGTAATACTGCTCAATGTTTAATGAATGAGGTAACTCAAATTTATCTTAAATCAAACCTTTCTGAAAGTGGGAGGTGGCTGAATTGATAAAATGATCAAAGTCTTTACCTCACAGATACAAGATACAGGATTTTATCCTAACCTCTGATTATAGGCTATGCTTGTGATAGACTAATAGCCTATCGTCTACCCATAGACTGAATGCAGTTCATAAAGCTTATTTGCAGACATGTATTTAAGCATTCTTCTTACAAATAACAGAAAATAAGAAGAACGTATGAAACTGATATCAAAATTTATATTCATTAAATCTAGGCTGCTTGAAAATAGCTTTCAAATTAAGTTAACAAAATTTGCAGTCTACAAAATGTTGATAATTCATACAATAATTTCTGTGTAGCAAGTGATAAATGCCGCAGCTGTAATTTCATAACCTCTAACCTATATGTTGTGTTTAAAATGCAACACCTATCAAAACACTTAAGTTGACATGTTTTTGGTTTTGTTTTGGCACATGTAGTAGGACCTGACCTCAACCTCTCCTGACTAGTACTTAAGCATACTGTTCAGTCCGGGCAAACCTTTTAATCTCTTCCAGCCAACTTGGAATTAGTGTGGGTTCTGATTAGAAACATAGCTGTGTTCATTTCAGAACTATTTGCTGGAAAATGTATACTAAGCTAATATCAGCACCGTCTCTTATTTATTTTATGGGTGGAGTATTAGGGAGAGAAAAAAAAAAGATTGAGATTACATAAAGGAGAAACAAAATGCCAGAATAGAAATAAGTATGTTGAAGCTTGCATGAATCCACACAAGGAAAATACTGAAGACATCTGATTTATCCTGCATTTAGCAGTAGATAAAAAAAAAGTATGCTGGGCTCTGAGCGAGAGATGAATAATTTCAAAGGGGTTGTACTGCAGTCAGGTGATAGCTCCTTCCTTGCATTAGAAAGGAAGTACACTAGTAGAAAAGAATTATGTTTACACCTAATGTGCCTGCAGCTTTTTATCAAATGTTAAATCTGATGTTCTACTTCTTGGCATTGTTAAAGTTCTGAAAGCAACCATTTGTAATGCATTATGAAGTAAGTTAAGTTGTATCACTGATCTTTAGCAATCATGTTTTTTAAGTATTTGTCTTAGTCATGTTTCATTTTTTTCTTCCAGAAACAAAACATGAAACAACATATCTGCTCTACCTGAATGTATCATCCCTTTCCTAAAAGCAAAGTTTCTACTGGTAAGTTCATTTTTCATGTCAGATAATTCTTTCCAAAATTAACTAAGTAATAAAGATGACTTTTTTCCTAATTGGTATTGTAATGAAAATTGTATTTGAGTTGTTTCCAACTCTTCCTATGTAAACACATGAAAGTAAATATGTTTCATTTATAAAAAAGTGAACATGCCCTATGTGATAACAGTAAGGTTATATATAACATGAACTACGTTTAAACTCAGGCTTTAGGTAAAGGTATTCTGTACAAAAGCTATGCATTAAGTCTTGAAACTTGGGCTACTCTTTAACGTGCAGCACGTTGCATATTGATTGCAGAACACCATGCGTACATTCAGATGACGTAGTTCCCATAATTTATTTAGCTAGAAGCGTCTGTGAATGTAATACACAGATCCATGATGAGAGAAAAAAAAACATACCTGAACAAAGTACATGCACCGTTTCTCCTGTTGTAATGAGAAACATTGCTTTACTTTGTGTCTGTACACGACATGTTATGTTTCGAATAGTGTCCTTAGCCAGTCATAGTTTGCTGTAGCAGCATATGTTTTTTTTTTCATTATAAGCTGGCATTTTAGGAATCTAACACTACAAAGGCTGTTGAATAGATGTTCACTGTTATAATACCCTATCCCACAGTTAGTCTAAAGCATTGTTGTGACTTAGTCCTTGAATAGCAGTGATGAATAATGTGTTAATTTTCAGTTACTGCTTTTGATATTTACTGGCCACTGACAAGCCACTCTGCACTTTTTTTATACTTTTTCTTTGATATTGATTGATTTTATTCCCCCTTCATCACAACCAATCCTTAGCTTGTCCTGGTGCCCTTATCCTATGTCAGGTCTAACTGCCTAGCCATCTAATCTTCCACCAAACTTGCCCCACCACAGTTGGGGGTTGACTATGATCATTAGGGCATCCTAGGACCACACATTGTCCTTGCTGCCATCATGGATTGTAATCACCTGCCCTCAGTAGTTCCCTGGCCCTGCATCTGTCTTACATTTTAGGGCTACTCCTGTCTATGAACCATACCTCCCCACAAGGAATGCCTAGATAAATGTCCTCCTGTGCTGGGATGGGAATGCCCATGCCTCCGTGACAGCACGTCAGATGCCTGAAGAACTAACAGAACCATGATTACTTAGGCCTTAGTTATAGCTTTATCCCTCGGTTAAAACCAACGACATGGCATAATCATCAGTAGTTTACCATAACAGTAAATCCGTTAAATGAAACTGATTAATAATACATTATTATAACAAACTAACTTCTGTTAACTGCTCTGCTTTACAAACAAAAAAAAAAAAACTACATTCATTAGTCCCAGGTTTCATTCTCTTATTTTTCTTTTGGACTTTGAGGGATTGAATTAAGGCAGTACTTCTGGGTAACTTTTGAAAACTGGAACTTGTAGACAAATTAAAAAAAATATAAAATTAGGTGCATTCCATTATTAATATTCTGTTGAATTTCTCTTGCACCCCATCCCAGCAATGTAATATGTACTGTAAATATAGTATTGCTTTCATACGGCCTTCAGTGGAAACATGATATGGTATGATGTAGGTGGGTGGACAAGAGCTTTAGAATGCATGTTTGCCTCTGCCTATTTGCTGTATGTTTTGTGAGAGGGGAATCTGAAGTTTTGAACATGTAATCACTGTATAGTTTCTTCTGTAATAAATGCATTTTGCTTTTATTTTGAAGCCAAGATGATGACAAGGAAAGAATCTGTTCTTTCCTGCTTTTTTTCTGGACTGTCAAACATTTTGATTCTTATGTTGGTTTATCTGCCTTCTTTACCTTGTGTATTAAATTGTCAGTACTACACAGAAAGTAATATGTTTCAAGTTGTGAATAACCATGACTGATGTTCTGACTGGACAATTTGACTGACTTTGTTACAAAGGAAAGGGATCATGTAATGAGCAGGAATGCTCTGAGAGTTTTTTCTGCAGGCTTTTGAAGTAATTTTTTCCTGGGTTTTCATTTTGAAATACAGTGCATATAGTGTTGTGTTCCAGCCGTCACTCGGTACAAACCTGTACAGACATTTCTGCTGACAGTATGGCATGCTTTAATGATTACATCACGAAAGTGAAGTACAGACTTGCCCTGAGTTTTCAGTTTCATCCCAAAAACGGTGTGAAATGCAGTGAACAGAATAAGATGTAGATTTACTTTTGCATTTACTGACAACATGGAAACTGATATATGAAAATGAAATGTGAAATACTGTTTTAGCTAATGTTTGCTAGGTCTGTTTTCCTAGTCCAAAAACTGGAGTAACATTATTTTGACCATATACCACTGGAAGCTTACAGAAGCTGAGAGGCACCTTTTTTTTCTGCTGTGATAGGCAAGCTTAGAAACATTTGCTCCTTGCTTGAAAGATTTACTTAATAGAATTTTTTTTTTCTTTTTGCTTGACTCAGTACTTGAAATCTTGCTCAGGTGCTTTGAAAAGTGTTGAATTAGCTAGTCCAGTACAGAAAATGAAAAACAAATTCAAGATATTACCCGACAGGCTGGTGAGTGAAGTATAGGTCTTACAAAAAGTCTAAGGATCAGATCTTGAAAATGCAGACACTGTGAATAAGCATGGGTGTTTCCCATCTTCATCTGTTCAAGAAAATTGCCATTTAAATGTGCATCAGTGTAGAATGGAACAAAACTGAGGTTAGTGAACACATGCAGAATTTAAAAATAAAAATCAATACTGAAGGTAGTAGTGAAACCCTAAGGCATAAAGCAGGAAAAGTAATTGAAAAATCAAAATTTTAATCTTCGGTAAGACAAACATATTTTGAAGTTTTTCACAGGCCTTCACCTTAATTGCTGCATCGATGCTGGTTAAGGCGGTAACCCTTCATTTGTCTGGAAATGTTATGTATACCTTTGGCTAGAACAGAACTAAAGGACTGCTGTAAAACTGAAAGAAGGTGGCTGTGTATTCTCAATGCAAAATGCATGTTAAGGAGGTTTCCACCCCAAATTTAGAAGACCCCGCTTGCAGTTTTGATCAAAACAGAATTAAGGACCCTCTAAATTAGAGCTGCTATTTTCCAGCCAGGCATGGTGCATTTTAAAACTGAAAGAAGGTGGCTGTGTATTCTCAATGCAAAATGCATGTTAAGGAGGCTTCCACCCCAAATTTAGGAGACCCTGCTTGCACTTTTGATCAAAACAGAATTAAGGACCCTCTAAATTAGAGCTGCTATTTTCCAGCCAGGCATGGTGCATTTTAAAGCTATAGTTCCCACAATACCTTGAGAGACCTTACACTACACCTTTAACTGAAAAAAATAATGGATATTTGTATAACGCGGTAAAGGACTGCTTCATATCAATTGAGCTAGGTTATTATTAATTTGAATTCCAGTATTGCATTTAAATTTACTAAGTGTTTAACATGTTTCTGACCTTGGATATAGCATGCCATTTCTGGCTGCACAATATTATTTGGCTAACTTTCATTGACTATCAATCTACACCCTGGCATTTTGTATCTGATATAATCCCCTAGCAAAAGGCACTCCTTTATTCAATGTTATGTCTGGAGTTAAAAATCGGTGGTGATGTGGATTGTGAAGAATGGTATAATTTTAAATGTAACCATTTCCACAACTGCAGTGTTGTGCTGATTTTGAATTAAAAAAAGGATTACTTTGGAACTGAAATTATCTTAACACGTAGCCTTTTTGAAGCTTGAGCTAACATACATGGGAAGTTTGCACACAAAATATGCATGCATGTAGATTTTGACTGCTTTGCTCTCTAGGTAGACTTTTGCCTCATTGCCTTCACTTTGCACATCTACCCTGTTCCCAAGCCCATCACCCCCTTTTGCATTATTTTTATACATGTTCTTTCTTCTGCCTTACCTGGTCTCATAGGATACATTCTCTTTCCATACACATTTTACTCTCTCCTCCCATTATAAGCTCATTTAAATGATACCATCTCAAATAAACTCTAAGCAAAATTACCTCCAAATAGATCTCTCCTTTCACATTCAACTGTTTTGGTCTCTATACCAAATAATATACCCGTTCTGCACTAACTGCACAAAGACTGTTGTTTTCTCCTTCATAATTACAAAGTATAATTACACACTTCCCTACAGTATCACCTTTTATCTCTCATTTCTCAATGTCATGCGTTTCCCACACTCGCTTCATATTTTAAATAACTGACCTGTCCTTTCAACAAAGTCTTATATCTGTAGTAATAGTGACCATATGCATACTCTGATGTATCAAGCCCACTTATAACATCCTGATGTACTTCGAGTTTTATGCAGCTGACAAGTACTGCCAACGCAGTTTGCTATTGGGACTACCAGGCACCTTCCCAGTAGATTTTATTATTTCATATCCAATTTTTTTCTCTAATTGCCTTCTAAGCTCAGCCTTCCTCCTCTTGCAATAAATACAACTTGCATGGATTTCCCACACAGTCTGCTGGCAGTAAAACAAAGCATTGTTTCAATGCATCATACACTGCCCTTCTCATTTCTTTCAGCTACTCTTCCTCCCGAATTTGTCTGTAGTTGGCTTTTGTAACGTACAAAAATGTCTCTCACTATTCTAACTCTTCCTCTTCTAGTATAATGTGCTGGTCACAAAAGTTGACAGTTGTGTACTTGGCTTCGTAAAATGAACCTTTGTATAATCTTTGTATAATCTGGACCTTACAGAGAGATGTATAATTTAATGTGGAGTTTTAGTCACTTAGACACAAGGCTCTGAGTCTGATGGATCTATATTATATACATTTATACATGTTCTATATTTCATCTTTCTGTTAACAAATAAGGTATGGGTAACCACATGTTGGTTATTATGTGGATGCACTCACGTTATTGTTTATAACTAGCATCGGTACGTTTGATATTGCCTTGGGCTAGTTGATTTTAATATTTCATAAGGTTTTTTATTGTTATGATAACTGTCGGGTGCTATTTGCCAGGGTCACGTTTGTTGGCCCCTGGAGGCTGAGATGTGGGCATCAGGACTGGATATCAGGTTAATTTCCTCTGTGTTGATTTGTCAAGGGGGCTCCCGGTACCCCCATACATCTACTGACTATAACATTTTTTGGAAATTTTGGTGAAGTATGGTTGCTTGTTGCTATAGTCATGCTGCTATAATTGCCGGCTTATGGAGACTTGATGGGACTAAGTATATGTACATAGGTCCTTTTGCCAAGTTCGGAACTTCAGCGTAAGGTTGTTTTGTTGTTCCCCGTTTGACATTCGACTTCAGGACGTCTATTATGTCCGACTGTTAGAGGGATTTTACGCTGTTTTGGAATAGGTGTATGCTCAATTTGGTATGTACCTTATTATTTTTCTAATGTCTATTTTTCGTATGGATATACATGGTTATGGGAGACTTGCTTTTTTCCTTACCTGATGGTAGACCTTGCATTAGTTCTCTAATATGCTTACATTTAATTGAATTGTCTTAACGTTGCCACGGCGCTAGTTTTACATATTCTGATAATGAGAGATGCCACTTTGATGTGTGCTGAAAAATTTTTTATCTCATTATTTTAACTTTTTACTTCTGTTTGGAAAGCGTTGTTTGTTGTGGTTAAATGAAATTAGTTTGAATGAAGGTTAACAATTACATCTAGTTGGAGTAATAATATGTTGATTAGTTAATGATCCCGCCAAAAAGTTTTGTATTTAAATGTAGCAACATCTTTGTGAATGTATCTGATGAAGCGTAGCTAGCACTACGCGAAAGCGCTCATTCCTTCATGTCAATAAAGTATTTTGGACTTTTATCGTGTCTAATGACTGGAATTCATCTATTGTAAAGACTATTGATCGTGTTGGTACCTCCTACTCTTATCTTTGCATTGTTTCAATGCGCCATACACTCCCCTTATTTCTTTCAGCTACTCTTCCTCTCGAATTTGTCTGTTGTTGGCTTTTGTAACGTACAAAAATGTCTCTCACTATTCTAACTCTTGCTCTTCTAGTATAATGTGCTGGTCACAAAAGTTGACAGTTGTGTACTTGGCTTCATAAAATGAACCTTGCTTCTCACCCCATTTTGTAACAAGCTTCTTTCAGAATTTTCGTTTGCACCTTTATCTCCACTACATCACAGTGAAGCACCACTCGTCACCATCTCATGTATGTCAGGTTACCTCATTCCTGTTCTATAATCCACTCATAGCAACATCAGCAAGGACCGTGGATCTATAACCCTTTACCTTGGCATATGAATAAGCAACTCATTTCTACTTTTTGGAGTGAATAATCCATTTCAACCAACATGCTCAGTTCACTTTTTTTCTCTGTCCGCGTTGACTACACCACCACAGAACAATTTCCAGTTAGTCCTTTAGACAGTGACCTTCTCAAAAATTGTCATGTCTATTCACATACTCATTTTATTCTAATCACTCTCTAACTGCTATCAGTATATGTAATGTTATTAATTGCAACATCAATTACTCTTTTTAAGTGAAAAAAAAAAAAAGACCGTTAGTATTCACTTGAGCACATGGTAGTTCACCAGTACACTAGAGGTAGTTCACCAGTACATGAAGGATCTGCAGTATTATACGTCTTTCCACGGAAAACACATCAGAAAAGAATGCGAAGGATACACCCCAGCCTTCGTACATAAAACTGGATTACCTTCTACTATCAGTATGCCATCCAGCATGATTTTATAACTCAGTGTGTATTTCCAAAGCTAACAAAATTCTCCTTTAGCTCAGGTATAATAAAAAAAGAGATGCTGAGCCTAACCCAGGTTGACCAAATGGTACCGCTTATTCTACCTGATGTAACACAGCTCAGAAATGCATCTCTACCACCATCTTCTTGAACCATCAGAGTATTCTAATTAACTTTGATGGCTACCTTGAAAGCATAACCTAAACTGACTCTCGCTAGTAGAAACTTTGCTCATTGATACCTTGACTCAACCTGAGTACATAGATATGTCCAGACATGCCTTAGAAGGCTATGTGGACCAATTTTTAATAAAAGAAAAAAAAAACACTTAAATGTATCACAAAATATTCTGCCGCCCAAACTGTATCTAATCCAAACTGGGCTATAACCAAATGTGCTGCTCAAGGCAATAGTTAATTGCATCTATCAGAACATGTTAAAAAATGGAGAACAAATTTTTATCACCCTAATAATTTCAGTAGTATAATCTTTTATGTTTTTCTAAGATTAAATGAATATTGTTCTGTTAAATGCATACTGAAGTTGAAATCCTTAGACAGCAGGGGTTAATTAATTTATTCATTCATTTATTCACTTATGTATTAACAGATGTGAATCTAAGGATTAAAGACATTATACTACTGAAATTATTAGGGTGATAAAAATTTGTTGTCCATTTTTTAACATGTTCTAACAGTAATTTATTTTAATTGCATATGTATATTTTTATATGAATGCATAAAAAATGGTGTTTTCTTTAACAGTTGACACTTATAATTGTTTAATCGATCAGGCTTTTTAATGCATGGGATTTTGGGTAATGTTGTTTGAAGACGTTCATTGCATATTGGATGAACGAAAGCGCTAACAATAAACCTGTTGGGATTTGGAACAGTTTGGCATCTTTTTGGTTTTCTGGGTTGGTTGTGTGTATTCTTGGTTTGTGTTTCAAGATGGCCAGTGGCAGCTGTTCCACTTCCCAGTCCTTATTTTCCCAAGAAGGATGTATTGTTGAAACAGGAGGGCTTGCTACAGAGGCGAATGCCATGGGCAATCTCACTGCTTTGATCCAGCAGTCAACATAATGAGTAGACGTCCCATCGAGGGGAATTTCTGGATTGAACCTTGCAAATGCAACTGCTGAGAGACTAGTTCTTTCTATCATTAGCTCAGGTGCAGCCGGACAGGATGTAACGTATGCTTCTGTCTCTTCGGCACCATTGAGCAACTATCTTAATAGTCAAACTCACCCTAACACAGGTTTACAATTTATGGGTAGGAATTCAAGTGCTGAGAGGGTTTTTAATAATAATACCCAAGCAACAAATGTTGGCTTTCCCCTTGTCTGAATTTCTTAAGGCACCAACTCCATTTGGTGCCTTTGATATGGAATCCACTTCAGCGAATAGTACAAATGAGCCAGCTCAAAGATCTCTGGTTACTAATCTCAAAATTTTTGACCAGGAATTACTTAAACTGAAGAAATTGCAACTTGAAGAAACCTATTTTCAGGAATGCATTCAGAGGAAGCTAGTGCCTAAGAGGTTGCGACAATGGCGCTACCTCACTGGACTGGTTAAAAATTCAAATTTTCACCAAGAGGTAATACGCCTGCGTGTGAGGCAAGGACTTGAATTCCTAGAGGTTTTAAATAAACAATATAGCTCTCAAATGGACAATCTTAAATTGGATTTAGATGTGCTCGAACAAAACATAAAAATAGACATCGACTTTGAGCACCACAAGTATGATTATTCTCATTTTTGGAAGCATCAACAATACCATTGCTTGAGCAACAGAAGTTAAAACTAGAAAACTAAGAGATAAACATGATTATGACAATGGTCTACCTTATCCTGATCCACCTGATTCCCAAAGTAAAAATGGTAGTATTGCATATGTTGCCATGGCAACTGCTAATGCCGAGCACCCCCAGCCTGATGTTAACATTGAACAATCCCTTATGACTTACGAAGAGAAGGTAAACCAATCCTCTGTTTGCTGTAGTGAACGTATAAGAGAGAATCAACAATGAAACAGCATGTATCACTCATTAGAAACCTCAGCAAACAGCATTTCCAACCAGCAGGATTTTCATGGAGGTTGCATGAAACAGCAGCACCAGTTATGCAATATACAGAACTCCAAGCAACAACGGAAGAAGCAGAATCGCTGCAGGAGATAACCATGGCACTTGTAAGCCTACTACACTTACAAACTGTGAAGGCTGTTTTAAAATCTACAACTATTTTTCGTGTAATATACCTCAGGAGCTAGTAGAAATCCTTTCTAAAGGATTGACTTTTGTGCCGGCGGTTAGAGCCAACTTGCCCAAAATATTATTAGATCTAAAGTTGTTTGTGCACAAGTGTAACTTAGCTGTTCTTTTGGGTAATAACCCACATTTATGTGATGATTTAAGAGCCTCTAGTGTCTTTAATCCTCCTACTTATGAGATGTTGGCTATTTTTGAAAATGTTTGCGAAATGGATATTAGGGCACTGCTTAACAAATCTGTTTATAAACACCAAGCTAAGAATATGATAGAAAATGATAAATATTTGTTAAGCCTACTTAAAGCACACAATGTGTGAGGGTCATGAAACCGGACAAGGGGGTAGGCTTGTTTTTATGGATGGAGCAGATTATGTAAATAGAATGCGTCTTATTTTGGTGAGTGAAAGTATTCTAAAGTTTCATTGACTGAGGTCAATGGTGCCTATCAACGTGTGAAAAACGGCTTTAAATTATTTGTTTATAGAAAACTGTGTTAGCATGGACATGTATTATTATTTCACAATGACAGTACTAGTGACACCAGTTATTTTTGGCTCACCCAAGATCCATAAAGATATTAGTAACCCCCTTTGCGTCTAATTGTTAACTGATGCAGATCCATCACATACGCTTGTGCTAAGCTAGTTGACAGTAAAATAAAACCTCTACTCAACAGTGAACCACAGATATGTTATGATTCCTGGGGCTTTTTGGAAGGAATCAATAATTTGGTATTTAATGTAAACTATAATTTCTTGACAGTGGATATTAACGATCTATACACTGTCATACCCCAGGACCCAAGTATGGGTGCGAGAATTCCTCCATTTAAAAGGGGCTGAAAATCAAGAGAGTAATCTAGATGAGAACCAGTTTGAACTAGTGTTATTTAACAATTGCATATTGTTCAATAATTAATTTTCTTCAAAAAACACAGGTGGCTATGGGTTCTCCCTGTGGCGGCAGTTTTGCCAATTGTGTTATGGAGTATTGGGAAAGATAAATCCTTTTCCATAATGCATCTTTTAGTGAAAATGCCATTTGGTACACCCACTATCCAGGCAATATGTTTTTTGTATGGAAAGGTACTTATAATACAGCTAAAGACTTTGTTAGCAATATTACAGGGTTAACACATTTTCTGTACTTTAAGTTTGAAACTGAATCTATTAATTTCCTTGATGTTACAACTACACAAGGGTAGAATAAATAAGAGATATGCAACCCAAATCTATTGGAAACCAACTTATTCTAATTCCTTTCTACATTTTGATAGTAGCCACCCATTCCATCAGAAGAAGGCGGTTATGAAAGGAGAACTGGTTAGAGTGGCCAAAATGGTATCTTCAGATACCCATTTTTATGTGGAATGTGAAAGGTTAAAAAACATGTTTACTAGAAGGGGTTACCCTGCATATTTATTCAAACAGCTGTTAGAAGTCAGTAAGAAACGGAGTGCTGGACATTCTAAACCTATTCTTTGGAAAGGGCATTTAGGCTCTGACTCCCATTTAATATCACAAACAAGCCCTACAAATGATGTTGGCACTAATTGTTATAATGTCAGTTTTCTGACACCTTTTCTATTGATGCTACTGATTTAAGAGACATTTTAGTAAAAAATTGGGCATTTATAATTGTGGACAGTACTGCATTGAAAAACGTGGGGGATAGGCCTCGTATTACATTTAGATGGGGCTCTAACCTGAAAAGCCTTTTGGAAAGGAACGATGCATCAATGAAAGCGACCTGGGGTATGAGAGATTGCGGATGTTGCCACTACTGTAGGTACATCAAAGTTGGAAATTACTTCAAAATATGTAATAAGGTATTATTAGATAAAATGAAAATGTAATTGCGAAACAGCAGGAGTGGTGTATCTTGCTATATGTCAACAATGCAAATATTTTTCTATAGGAAAAACAGAGCAGGCATTTAAACCAAGAATTTATTAACACCAATATCATATTTGTAAAAAAATCTAGTACAAATGTACTAGCAAAACATATAGTTGAAAGCCCCAGACATTTTTGAATGTACTGTTATAGAACAAGTTAGTAAGAATATTAGAGGGGGACCTTGGGAATTGAGGTTGGAAGAACGCAAACTCTTATGGTAACTAAAAACTAATGCCTATGTTTTTCCAGGATTAAATGAATATTGTTCTATTAAATGCATACTGAAGTTGAAATCCTTAGACAGATGGCAGAGGTTGATTGTTTCTTCATTAATTTATTCACTTATGTATTAATAGATTTGAATCTAAGGGTTAAAGACATTATACTAAAATTATTAGGGTGATAAAAATTTGTTGTCCATTTTTTTAACATGTTCTAGTAGTAATTTATTTTGTTTTAATTGCATATGTATATTTTTATATGAATGATGCATAAGAAAATGATATTTTCTTTAACTTAATTGTATTTTATAATTGTTTAATTGATGAGGCTTTTTAATGCATGGGATTTTGGGGTAAGGTCTGAAGCAGTTCACTGTATATTGAATGAACGAAAGTGCTAACAACAATAAACGTGTTGGGATTTGGGGACAGTTGAACTGGCATCTTTTTTGGTTTTCTTGATTGGTCATGTGTATTCTTGGTTCCTTTCCAGCAGGGACATGGGTGGAATCCCAGGGATATATTTTCTATTTCCTATCCAGTTATCCAGGTTGCGTTTAAAAAGGGGCTAAGAGGTACTCTGCTTGACATGGAGAGGGAGTCTATTCCACAGATGGGGGAGTGTCTGGGACACAAATCTGTCCCGCCAATAAGTCCTATTGATATCACAGACCAGGTTGAAACCACATGTGTGTGGGTTACTCAAGTGGAGCTTGACTTGTGGATATGCAGCAATCCCATCAAGGCGGAGTCTGAGATCACCTTGTTTGCCTGACAGAGGTCACCTCTGTGGATTCTGTATGAAACAGAGTAGAGGGGTAGGGCTTTTACCCTATCTGTGTATGGTAGATTTTTGAGGCCCTGGATTCTCCTGGTGAGTAACCTCTGTGGTTTCTCCAGCTGCTTCATGTGCTTTGCGAGGTACATGCCAAATGGGGCATTGTACTCAATAATGGGCATTATAAGGGAAGAATACATAATGTTATGACCTCCTGGTCCCTGAATTGAGATACCCTTATTTGTGAGGTGGAACATGTAGAAAGCTTTCAGTACAATGGAAGCAACATGGTGGTTAAAAGTCAGGTTGCTATCAGTCTGGGTGCCCAAATCCCTCATGACTGACTGTGTGCTTAGGCCGTTATTAATATGATAACTTGTGGGGACATCACTCTCCCCAAAGGGGATGATGCATCATTTTGTATTCAGCTTGAGGCCATGTTTCTGGCACCAGTCATTTGTCTGGGTGAGACCCTATTGGAGGATGCCCACGTCACTGGGGGAATTGATGACCACGCCCATAATACAGAAAATAATTGCTTTGAAGTCCCTAAATAAGGAGAGCTGCAAGCTGGCTGTGGATGTATTGTATTACAAGTTAGGTGTATTTGAATTTGTTTGTTTTTGTATTTGAAAACTATATTGGTTGCTAGCAATATAATACAATATTTTTAATAGTTTAGTAGATTTTTTCCCCACTTGAGGGAATGTTTTCTATTTTGTGTATCAAACAAAACTGTAGTCTGGAGTACATTTTTTTTTTTTTCAGACTTCTGTAGATAATTTTTGTAGACTTTGGCAGTCTGGAGTGAATTTTATTTTTTTCATAATTCTGTAGATAATTTTTGCAAGCTTTGGCAGTCTGGACTGCATTTTATTTTATTTTTTCAGACTTCTTTAGATAATTTTTGTGAAGTTTGGCAGTTAGTGTAGAAGATCAAGACATTAAGCTGGAGCTGCTCCCTGTGGTGCAGGATTTGAGTCCTCCTTGAGCAAGTCACATAATCTGACTGTATTTTCAGGTAATTAAGTGTTTGGGCTAGACTCTTCAATAGTCTCCTGAATGGCATACCTATTAACTATCTGTTAACCTGTGAAAGAAATGCGTTTGCTCATGAGAGGAATTTTTTTTTTTATCCTGCTGGATAACCAAGGTATAGTACTGAGAAATGGAGTCACTAAATAAGGGGGCCTACAATGTACCTCTCATCCAGGGGCGGCTTGTGGCATCAGACTGCCGGACTGCAGCCCGTATTTTTGTTAACTGTCTCAAGTTCAGTTGCAGTTCTAGTCTGATGCTGACCCTCCTTCGATAGTACGCCGCGACACGCCTTTTAGAACCTGGGGTCGCGGCAGTTTTAAATAAAGACATTTTTGTTTTTGCTGCAGCCCGTGAGGAAATTAAAGCATCAGTGTGATGCCCAGCAGTCTTCCAAACGCATAAATTGGAAGGGTTCACATGATGTGCTTAGGCTAAATGGCTACTGATTGGTTGTCTCTCTCTTCCCGGGCTTTATGTGCTGGGAAAAGAGTGAGAAGCAAACAGTTACATCCAGTTTCGGTTGCAGAACTTGTGGAGTGCACTGCCACTGAGTGTCGTGAATCAACTAAATACAACCCAGGTTCTTCCATCTTTTAACATATCCTAAAACCGTAAGGTATATAGTTTGTTTTGTGAAATACTTCTGATTTTTTTTTTCTAACTTGTGACAGTCCGTTGGTCCAGCCTTGCAAAAGACAGTACCATACTTTCACATTGGTCTAACCATATTCTTAAATGGTTAGATGGAGAAGAATATCTTGTGCCTATAACTGATTTCAAGATTGTTTTAATAGAAAGTTACTTTTTTTTCCGACTACCATGGCAGCATGTTTGCCAAAAAAGGTTAGCTCTTTGTTTAGTCCGTAGGTCTGTGGATTTTTTTACATCCTTCTAGTACTGTGCATAAGTGTACTGGTTGTTTAAGTTACCTAAATGCATCACTTTACATTTGCTGGTGTTAAAGTTTACCTGGTAGTTCAACTAACAGTATGAGTTGTCTAGGTAAGATTACACTGATTTTTTTGTTGTTAGTTGTAGACTTTACTGCAGCTATCTTGGCAAAACCAGTAAGGTTAGATACCCAGATATTGTGGGTGGTAGGAATAGCAGACATAAATAAACAGGAATAGAATAGAATAGAATACGACTGATCTTTGAGGCACAACTTTACTGACAGAGAAAAAGATCTTAATATCTTTCTGATTTTAACACTGGGTTCTGTATCTTTTAGTCACTTTGTGACCCATTGATGATACAAGTGTTTATATTTTATTCAGATAGTATGGCAACAGTAGTACAGTGTGGTACAGATGCTTTAGCAAGGTCTAGAAAATGTGTTCTACTGACACTGCAGTTTACAACATCAAGAACATTAGTAAAAAACATAATCAATTTTATTGTACATGATCTCCAGGTTAGACTCTCTTTATGTCATATGTGATGTAATTGTTTGTCTATGTGCAGTTTAGTAGTACCCTTTCAAAGCATTTATCCACTGTACAGTTCAGGCTTATAAGCCTGTAGTTTCCCTACACCTGATGATATCACCTCCTTTCTGCAGTGGAATAACACACTTTCAAATATTTTAATGCATTTGTCTCTTTATGTTCTATCTATATATATATCTATATCTATCTATATCTATCTATATATATATATATATATATATATATATATATATATATATATATATATATATATATATATATATATATATATATATATATATATATATATATATATATATATAGTGATGGTATCTAGAGTTAATCCAGTGGCTAGTATAATTAAAGCTGGAGTCACTGGACAGCATTGCTGTATCCCTGGTATTTTTGGAAAATACTGAATATTTTATTCATTTGGACTGGCGTATAAATGTTTTGTTGCTAATGGTATATCTGCCTTTTTTTCTAATGTAGTAAGTATTTTAGAGGCTTTGTATGCATATACTTCCAGTGATTCTAAGTTGTCTTGGTAACAATTCATGTTTTGGCACACTATCTTAAAAATGTTTCATGTCACTTGTTTTACTGTTGTCGTCTTGCTACCTTACACAAAACTATATTGATAAAGGGAACAGCTATTTCCTTAATTTTTTGCTGTTTTACCTAAGATACCTTCTTTTTCTTACTCTGAACTAGTTTAAACTGCTTTTTTAACTTTTTTGCATTGTACATTATCTGCACTTAAGTTACAGTTGGTCAAAAGTTTGTTTGTTAAATTTAACTGTTGAGGTTGCCCACTAAAGTGCGCTAGCCTGTGTAATTGATTTATTGCTGTTTCCTGCATTTCTGTGTACTTTTTTACTCAAAAAAACAAAAATATATCCTTGCTTTCCTGCCTTTTCTCGACTAGTTTAGACCAGTATACAGGCTTTGCTGTATTCTGGACTGTGGTGTAGTTCCTGTGTTGTCCATTGCCTTACTTGGTTAGAAGGAAGTTTCTTTGCTCACCAGTGGGAGTAGGGAGCCTTGAGCAGCCTATCTGTCCCTGAAGGAGTGACCTCAGCACAAGAGCTTGTAGTAATTGGTCGTTTTTGACCATTTCCAGCTCTTTTGAAGTTCCCTGTTTAAATTTTTCTGGCTATACTACTCAGATACAGCTCCTCGTGGTCCTGCAGTGTGGTGCTAGCAGCAGAGAACTGAGAAAAGCGACTACTTTCCTGATTTAAGTATTTTTTTGCTGTTTTACCTGAGAGACCTTCTTTTTCTTACTCTGAACTAGTTTAAACTGCTTTTTTAACTGTTTTTTGCATTGTACATTATCTGCAAAAGTTTGTTAAATTTAACTGTTGAAGCTGTAGCCTGTGTAATTGATTCATTACTGTTTCCTGCATTTCTGTGTACTTTTTAACTCAAAAACAAAAAACCCCAAAAATCCTTGTTTTTTCCACTTTTCTCGACTAGTTTAGACCAGTATACAGGCTTTGCTGTATTCTGGACTGTGGTGTAGTTCCTGTGTTGTTCATTGCCTTACTTAGATAGAAGGAAGTTTCTTTGCTCACCAGTGGGAGTGGGGAGCCTTGAGCAGCCTTATCTGTCCCTGAAGGAGTGACCTCAGCACAAGAGCTTGTAGTAATTGGTCATTTTGGACCATTTCCAGCTCTTTTGAAGTTCCCTGTTTAAAATCCGCGCTGCTGCATTGTGCGATATAGAGCGCGGCGTTAAACAGGCTTAAACTATTACTGGCTCCGCCAAGTCTGCACTTCAGTTTTTCCCTTAAGAAAGCTCTACTTTCAACAAAATCAGTCTACTCGCTATATTATAAGCCTAGCACTTGCTCCTAAAACCTTTCTCTCAAGTGAAGCACCCTTAAACTAACGTAAGCACTACATCCACTTACAACCCGTGTTAATACCCACTTCCCTTCAAAGTCCTCTCTGACCCAGTTTCACATCACTCCCTTATACTATTCTGGCATGTCGAGTGGTATATTACTACGCCCCTCTCCAGTTCAGCTAGTTAATCTGGGAATCCTGAGACAATGTTACAATTGTCTCATGTACACAGACAACCCTCTCCTCCTCCCAACAAACACAAACACATGTGAGAGATGCAACTATATAGCCAAACTGGAGGCTGAACTCTCTCAACACAGGACTAGCAAGACCAAACATGAGGAGAAGGTAACCACACACACAACAAACCCAGTCTCACATAAACCAACCACAACTGCAAACCAAACACATAAAAACACAAAGACATACACAGAGGCTCTAATAAAAAACTTACCAAAACAACAGAGGCTCCCAAAGCAGACACCCAAGAAAATACCACCTCAAAACACAGCACATGCAACACATAGTACACAAAGTCAGTGTGCCAAACAATCACAGCCCTTAAGGCGAAACACCATGCCTGATACACTAGTAATAGGTGACTCTATAGTCAGACATACTGACGTTCCACTTACCAGGCTGAACAAAGAGGGGGTAATGGTGAGCTGCCTGTCGAGTGCTAGGATCCACCACATAACACAAGCACTCAGGTCACTCCAAAGCAAGTACAAATATGACTCTGTCATTGTCCATGCTGGCTTGAATGACCTGAGACGTACCTCCTTGGACTACATGAAAAGAGACATAGAGGAGCTCTCTGATTATGTAGCCCAGGCCAGTATGACCCTGACCCTGAGCAGCATCTTGCCCTCGCCAAGAATGATGCCACAATACAAAGACAAGATGATCAGCTTTAATAATTGGCTCAATTACTGGTGTCATTCTAGGGGGATCCAATGTCTGTCTGCTTGGGATGACATGCTGGACAAGCCACGCTGATTCGCAAGGGACGGCTTGCACCTGTCACGACTGGGCTTCCGGATATTGGCTAAGGCTCTTGCCACCCCCATAGTGCCTTTTTTAGGCAAGGCTCAAAAGACAAACCCACCACCTTAGAAAACAAAAAAGGAAAAAAACTAAAGGTAATGCTGCTCAACATCAGAAGTCTAAATCTCAAGATACAGGCTCTCAAAGCACTCCTCAGTATGGAGAGCATCAATGTCTGTGCAGTAACTGAAACCTGGTTCAAGGCTCCTGAGAGCACCCCAACCCTACCAGGTTATATCTCGTATCATGCATTTCGGCCCCAAAACTTGGGCCGAACCACAAAAGGAGGGGGAGTGTCCATATTCATTGAAGACACCCACACCTCCAGATTAGTGGCAACGCATGAAGCATCGGAGACCATCCATGTGCAACTAACCGTAGGCAAAACTGCTATACAACTTGTAGCATGCTACAGACCACCCTCTCAATCTCAGGAACTCCATTCAGCCTTCCTGAAGACATTGGAGGATATGAGTGTCTCACCAAATACCATCATATTGGGAGACTTCAACTACCCAAACATAGACTGGGTACATTATTCAAGCCCCAACACCCTAGCCCAAAGGTTCCTGGAATTTATCAACTCAGATGGGATGGAACAACTAGTCACCTCCCCCACAAGGAGAAATAATATACTTGACCTGATCATCACAAACATGGGGACAAAATGCTCAACACCGGAAGTATACCCCTCACTAGTGAAAGCAGACCACAAACTGATAACCCTAGATATTCATATCCCACCTCCACCCCCAGCACAAAAGACCACAGTGAGAAACTTCTCAAAAGCCAAATCTACACTCCTTAGGACTGAAATGGTATCCTTCAAGCCCCCTGGGACAGTGGAAACCACATCCGACACTGCTGAATCCTTCACAAATGCTTTCTACTGACATCTCCAAGAATGCATGGATCATGCAATCCGAAATAAAACCAAGACCCTTTCCACCAAAGGCAGGCGTCCAATCTGGTGGACCCCAGCCATAAACAAACTTTATAACAAGAGAAGGAAGCTACTGCAAGACAGAGCAAAATCCCATAAAGGGAAGGCATCTCTGATCAGCACTAGCAAAACATAAAATCATCAAAGGCCAACTTTGACAGAAAAATCACTAAGGACACTAAAGATAACCACAAGGCCTTCTTCAGTTGTGTTAGAAACCTGGGCGGAAACCCTCAGTTATGCTCAGAGTTAGTTCATAACGACAAGAAATGAACTGAACCCACAGATATTGCCAACATACTGGCAGACAGGTTCAGTGCAAATTTCTCCCCTCCCTCTCCCCCAAAAGATGAAATATTTATCCCAGCTGAATGCAACCTCCCTGACATCTCAGATGTCCAGGTGAGAGCTGCTCTCAGCAAAGCTAAAAATAACGCATCTATGGGACCAGACGGTGTCCCGGGTTGCGTGCTACATGAACTCCTAGAGGAGCTAAACCCACACATAAGATTGCTGTTCAGTCTTAGCCTTACTACAGGATATGTCCCTGAACACTGGCGTACAGCAACAGTGGTCCCACTCCACAAAGGAGGCACCTCTACAGACCCTGGAAACTACCGCCCCATAAGCTTGACCAGCCTGGTCTGCAAAGCTATGGAAAGGATCATTATGGAACTCATAAACAAAGACATCAGGGACCTACAGACAATTGACCCTACCCAGTTCGGCTTTGTAAAGGGCAGATCCTGCCTTTTAAACCTGGTGGACATTTTTGAAACAGTCACCAGAGCCATCGATGAAGGCAAAGCAGTTCATACAGCCTACCTGGACTTGGCAAAAGCCTTCGACACAATATCCCACTCAGGCATCATAGACAAGCTCAACAGCTTAAATGTAAACCCGTATGTCACAAGATGGGTTGCAAACTGGCTAAAGGACAGAACCCACAAAGTCAGAATAGCTGGAGCTATGTCAGATTCTAAGCCAGTCACAAGTGGAGTCCCACAGGGCTCTGTCTTGGGACCCCTCTTATTCGGCATTTATTTCTCAGATGTGCAGGCAAACATAGGGGGTTGTGGCTGACTAAGTTCAAATGACTGCAAACTAGATGCCATAGTCGATACACCAGCTGACACATGCATCCTTCAGAAGGGCCTTACAGAAACAGACGACTGGTGCCAGAGTCATGGCCTTAAACTAAATGCCAAAAATGTATAGTCATCCCCTTTGGGAAAACAGTACCCACAAATTACCACATAGGTGGTAATCCATTAAGTATGGAAAAAGTAATCGGGGACCTGGGAACCCAAGTTGACAGTGACCTCTCATTTGACACCCACGTCGCCAAAGTGGTTAGAAAGACCTTCTACCTTCCCCACCTTATCATGAAGGGATTCACATCCAGATCAAAGGATGTCATTGTACCCCTATATTCCTCCCTTATCAGGCCTATGATTGAGTACAATGCCCCATTTGGTATGTACCTCACCCGGCACCTGCAGCAGCAGGAGAGACCCCAAAAATACCTCACCAAGAGGATCAAGGGTCTCCAAAATATGTCATATGCTGCCAGACTAAAGAAGCTCCAGCTCTATTCAGTAGCATACCGCCTGCTCAGAGGTGATCTGTGCCTGACGTACAAGGCCATGTCCAATCCGGAACTAATGGACATGTTCCACCTCAAAAAATCCAAATCCATCAGATCCACGAGAGCTAAGGATCTAAACCTCAGCACAAATATGAATAGGACATGCTGGAGGGACAGATTCATAACCCAGAGGCTTCCCGCAAGGCAGAGCCCCTCACTGACTCTCTTCAAGAGAAATCTTGACGAGTGGATGGGTGATCGTAGGTTTACCCCGGGGGTCATCTCTGTGTCATTACTAGACAGAGGCACAGTAAAATAAATTTAACTTGTACACTTTTGTATCATTACATGGGGTGGTGAAAGCCACATACACTATGGGTAGGCTTATAAATGCCCTAGGGCAGATAGCCTAGTACTATACTATGAAACTGTTTTATAACCATTTCCCATGATTTTATTATCTGAACTTAATTACAGTTAGGTATTTTACCTCTTTTTGTTTACACATCATTGTTTTAATAATCTGATAGTAATTTGCTTTTTTTAAATGTTAAACTTTTCCCCTTAAACGTTTGAGTGGTTGACAGTTTTTTAATAGTGTACTATGTTGATTGAATTATGTATGTTTTTTTTATTTATTGTGGAAAAAATACATAATTCTATTGAAAGATAATATTCGTTTGTTCCTCGTAAAATTTGTGGTTTTCTGGCAAATCATTTAGGAATGAAGTCACTAAATAATGACACACTGAGTTTCAGACTTCATAACCTTCAGAAAAATGCATGCTAAAGTAAGACTTGTTCTATCAACTGTCTCAGTTTATACAAGAGCAATTTTTAGTACTGTTTATATGTTCCTCCAATATATTTGGCCTTGTCCAGATTTATTGCATTAACAGGTTGAGAGGTACATGCAAATAAATCGCTTTATAGAATTAGGCATAGCCAAACCTCTCGACTGTTCCTGATTTTGGCTCAAAATGTTGCTCTTCCCCACTAATAATCCCTCTGCAAAATAGAAATTTTGGAAGAAAACATGGAGGGTTTACAATTAAGAAATGACTGTAATAATCAGAGTTATAGATTACTTTTATTTCAGAAATGCATGTAGATTCTTTTATTTTGTCAGCTGCTCAAGTTAGCAGTACTAATATTAAAGTGTCCCTTCTTTGACAGGTTCCCAGCTGTATTGTGTGGCTATTTTATATTTTTACATCACATTTTTGGTCCATTTTTCATAAAATTGTGGGTTTTTTTGGCAAATTAGTGACAAATCATTAAAGACTGAAGTTAGAAAATAATGACAGACATTTGAGTTTCAGATTTCATACCATTCAGAAAATTCATACTAATGCAAGACCTATTCTATTATCTTTCTAAGTTTATAAGAACAATATTTTAAAAATTGTCCTTATTTTTGGGCCTTTGTCCCACTTTGTATGGCTTTGTCCAGATTTCTTGCTCTGAGGTTGAGAAGTATGACAAATGTTGTGTCAGGGCCATCACAGTCAGCCAGAGACATTTCAAATTGTGACATACTTGTTGCACCCCACTCCCCCATGTAGTGACTCTGGATGTGTCGAAGCAAGGCAAGGAGTAGTTATGCAGTGTAAATGTGCAGAGTATCCCCCCATCCAAGGTAGACACAAGTACTAGAGTGGCTTTTCATCTGTCCTTGATTTTTGCAGAATGGTCTGGTTTCTGTCATATTTTTTGTACTGTTGATTTATGCTTATTACTCAAAGTGCCTGTTGCTCTGTTTAAGTAGCAATACTTTAATGGCCATCAAGTAAGCTTGGCTGAGATCGTAAGATGCAAGTAAGCTTTAATAAGCATACTGTTAAAGAACTGGCAACATTGAAAGCCTTTCTGTTGTTGCCATGTAGAGAATACTTAACTAGATAATGTATAAGCCTTGGGTATTGAAATGCATATGACAGTATTTGTAATAAAGAACAGGATTACATTATTTTAAGAAGCTCATTGCACTTGGAGACTTCCAGTCATCTCTGCAGGCTTTATCCGTAAACTAAACAGAATGCCAATCGTGTGGTCTATAACCTGTACAGTAATACTTTTAAGCAATGTATCTTGAGCTTATTTCTTGTTTGCTTTTCATTTTTTACTTTGATTAAGTTTTCCCCATGAAACAAGTAGATAGTTGTCAGGCAGCAGGTCTTTATTTGGATAAGAAACATTTTTACAAGTGGGGGCATCAGAGATTTCTACTTTCAGCATGTTACTTGGTACTTTAATAAAGCTGAATATAAATTATAATCAGAACTGCAGTGCAAGAAGTGGTTTGAGTTGAGTGCTGCTTGTTTTTCTTATACTTGATTTTGACTGGCATTCCATTAATGTATTTAAAAAGTAATTTATTTTTTCATGCCTCACAACCTTTTTGTTTCCATCTAGATATTAAGTAAGCTGTCATGCAGCCAATGCATTGAAATATTTTTATTCTTCTACACTTCATTTTGTCTTGATTGGACTCATAATGATGGTTTGGCACCCAGGGCAGTGTATTTAGTTAGTTTTTGTGGTTTTGAGCATAGCTCTTCCCCCTTCTAGTTGGCCGCACTCCATCTCATTGACCCCACCCATTCAGCTGTCTCCTGCAGCCCCCCTTTGATTTGAAGTCACCAGCTGCCACTGCTCTCATCTGTCCCACTTTTATGTGGAATGTCACTGATTTTTGCCTCATATTTTTGCCCTATCCATTATAAAACTTTTGATTTTTCTGATACGTTTGCGGATTACAGTCAGTCAATAATGCCAGACATTATAGTTTCATACACTGTATTCTTCAGAAAGTGCACATTAATACAAAGCCTGTTCTGTTAACATAGTTAGAAATTGGCCCTATTTTGGGCCTTTGACCCCCATCTATCATTACTTTTTGAATATTTATAATTGTTGAGCAAAGAAGTTGAAAGGTATTGGCAGTGAACTGTCTTAGGAAGAAAGAAACATGTCATTTACTCAATGTAAAGTCCGACTTTGCATGAAATAATTTGGACATTTTACTGTATGGCTTTTATTTATGTGAAACAAAGATGAATTTTTGCCTGACTTTGCCTTTTGTTTTTGGTCTGTGCCTCATAAAATATGAAGTCTTCTAGTAAATTATTGTAGACTGTTGTTACTCAGTAAGGGGGGTTGTGGGGCTGGCTGTGAATGAAGGTAATCTAGTACCTTGTCCCTTTTTCAGTTTAATGTTTGGTTTTACAGGATATATGTACATTTGTATAAAATAGTTTGGAATATTTTTCTGGCTACTGTATATATGAAACAAAGATGAAATTGCTGATTTCACAAAATGTCCATGACTTTACCTCATATTTTTAGTCTGGCAAGTAACTAAAACAGTGGAGGCCTGGATGGGAATAACTGCAACGTATTCTCTTGCTTGGTTATGTTAGTCTGGTTTTACATGATTTGTGTGCATTGGTATGAAATGTGTTGGAATATTTGTTCTCTGGTCACTGTGTGAAATGCAGATGGTGGTCCACATTATTCTGAATGCCCTTGACTTTGTCTGATATTTTGGTCTCTTCATAAAATGTATGGGCTTCTGGCAAATCATTGAAGATTGTAGTTACTAAGTGATGAAAGACATCTGACTTTTCAGGCTTTGTATTCTTCAGAAAAATGCATGTCAATTAAAAAACTTGTATTTTGGCAATGTTTTTGTATACAAGAGCCTTGTCTGTGCTTTACTTTGGGTCTTTTTCCCTCATTATTTTTTGGCACTGTCATTAATTTTTGCACCAAGAGGTTGAGGTGGTATTTTTATCGGTGTCATATGAGGTATACGTGACAAAGTGACTATAAGTGCTGGTTTGGGGTCGTGTTTCTATATGAAAGTAACACGATCTGGTGGTTTGCTTAGTTAACTGCCTGTTTTGCTGAACAAATGTGCATGTTTTATGAAATAGTTGTAAACTTGTGGCTAGTATTCATAAAAATTAAAATTGGAATTGCATGGCTCTCATTTGCCCCCAGTTGCTCAGAATGTTCCTGATTTTGCATCATATATTTGGACTGTTCATAAAATGTGTGGTTGTTGCCAAATTGTTTAGGATTCTCGCCACTAAATGAAAAATATTTGACAAACATTTTGGACATTGTATCCTTTAGAAAAATGCATGCTAATGCACTCACTATTATTATTCTAGGAAGTTTGTATGTATATGAAAGACATCTAGCTCTGATTCTGAGCCATTGTCCCTCAATATATTTGGCTTTATCCTAGATTTGACTACTAAGAGTTTGTGAGATTTTATTTTATAGCAATTAGATGAGGCATATACAGCAAAGTAACTTTTAACTATTGAGGGTTGGGGCTGCCTATCGATGGAAGTAACTTAACCTCTTCTTAGTTCACCTTAAACAGTCTGCCTTTGCAAGCTTGAGGGCGCATTGTTTGAAATAAGTTGGAGTGCCTAGGTTGCTTTGTGTGAAATAAACATCTGAGGTGTTCACAGTCAACAGTTATATTATAACTGTTAGGCATGGGGGCTGTCTGTTAATAGGTTTATTGGTAATTACTAGGCAAGCTGCCCATGTGGGCCATTTTAAGCCTTGTCAATTCCCCTCAAAGGGGAGAATGAAATCCTCTACCGTGTGTCTGCAAGGTAAATACTTAACCATTATGCCAACTTTGTTTCTATCAGTATAAAGCTAAACAGTCATTAGTCTGGCTTTACAGATGTGGTTTGCATTTATGTAAAGCAAGAGGGGATCCTTTTACTGTGACTTTTTTTAATTGCAGAGATTTGATGTGTACACAATCAAATGGATGCAGCTTATGGGTATGGACATTGGTGAATTATAATGACAGTTTGAACAGTCATAAATCATGGATGTGAAAGCAAAAGATTATGAATATTTAAGCATATTCAAAATAATGTGTGGGGACATCCATGGTTTGAAAACTCCCAAGTACCAAGGTACACTTAATCCACTACTAGGAAGAAAGAAAACTGATCTCGGTAAATCAACTCTTTAAACGTAGTCACCAGACAAAAGGATTCCATGGGTAAATGTATTGCTGTAGTAAAATATACTAAGACACAGTGAAATTAAGTACTAATAGGCAAAACAAAGCACAGCGAGCATATAAAACCAAATCATACTTTATTCAGGTAAGTGCTTTCACCACATCAATATGGTTTCTTCAGACCTTAATAACACACACCAATAAAACATACACTTATAAAACACTTCAAGTTTAAAGCATCCAGTCATATGCATTATCCCCCCATGCATCAATGACATCATTCTCCATGTTCCTTTAAAGACGTATTACACTTGGTTGAATGTATAACAAATATGCAGTCCCTACTATAGTTAAAGCAAACTCATATGTGCACATCACCTAGGCAAACCCCCTAGCATTTAATACAGGTTTAATGGAGACCACTTCATTAAGTCCCACTCCCTTATCAGCCCTAAGTTTCAAAATCCATCTTAGCTTGGCCTCTTCAGTTTTGTTTTCAGTATTCCACCTTCTGGCCATTTCATATGCAACTTCACTTACTCTAAATTTAAAATCATGTTCAAGTTTAGTATTCAAAACATACTTAGCTATAGCTATTTCCATTCTTAACACTATAAGTGTTCTCTCATACATTCTTTGAGAGTATGATTTGTCTTCCCTATATAGCACTTTGAGCAGCATATGCATCTCGCCATATAAACTATGTTTAGTATTATAACTAATAGGCCTATTGTGGTGGGTAGAGGATGGGCAACCGAACCATAGTCTCACGTCAGGCTTTGTGCCTACTGAATGGTGCACACCAACAGTTATCCCACTCCACAAAGGGGGAGCCACCACTGATCCTGGGAACTATCCCCCTATTAGCCTGATGAGCCTGGTCTGCAAGGCCATGGAACTTATCATCATGGAACTCATAAAGACATTGGTAACCTCCATACTCTGGACTCCACCCATTTTGGGTTTGTGAAAGGCAGATCATGCCTTCTGAACCTGATCGACTTCTTTGAGGCAGTCACCAAAGCCATAGACAAGGGTAAGGTTATTCATACAGCCTATCTTGACCTCACCAAGGCTTTCGACACCATCCCCCATTCTGGAATTATAGCTAAACTCACTAAACTAGGCATAAATCCCTACATCACAAGATGGGCTGCCAACTGGCTCACTGACAGAACCCACACTGTAAAAGTTGCAGACTCCAAATCTCACTTCAAACCAGAGACAAATGGAGTACCACAGGATTCAGTCCTGGGACCTCTCCTGCTTGGTATCTACTTCTCTGAGGTACATGCTAACACAGCAGTCCTCAGGCTAATGAAGTTTACAGATGACTGCAAACTAGGAGCCATAGCAGAGTCCCCAAATGATGTGGACATCCTACAGAAGGGCCTCACTGAGACAGATGCCTGGTGTCAGAGGCATGTCCTCAAGCTCAGTGCCAATAAGTGCATTGTCATCCCCTTTGGTAAAAACTCTGTACCCATGAACTACCACACAACCAACAGTGTACTTAACACCGAATGTGTGATGAGACCTGGGGACCCAGGTGGGCAGTAGTCTCTCTCCTTTGATAATCACATCATCACTGTAGTTCAGGAAATCCTTCTGTGTGGCACACCATCACAAAAGGGTTCTCATCCAGGAAAAAAGAGATCATTGTTCCCCTCTACTTGGCACTCGTTAGACACATTATAGAGTACAACTTCCCTTTTGGAGTGTACCTCACTACATCTGCAGCAGCTGGAAAGGCCACAGGCATACCTCACAAAGAGGATTACTGGCCTCAAACAGATGACCTACACTGACAGTCTCAAAAAAACTCCAGTTTTACTCTGTAGCATATCATCTACTCTGGGGAGATCTCTGCCTAACATATAAAGCTATGTTAAACCCAGAGCTGTTGGACATGCGACACCTAAAGAAATCACAATCCCTCTGAGCTACACGCTCTAAGGGCCTAAACCTTGTCACCACAATAAACAGGACATGCTGGAGGAATAGATTCCTGTCCCAGAGACTTCCTATACTCTGGAACAAGCTACCCATCTATGTCAAGCAAAGTTCCTCATAAGCACTCTTAAAGAAAAATCTTGATGAGTGGATGGGAAATAGGAAATACACCCCAGGGATCACCTCTGTGTCTCTGCTCGACAAGGGCACAGGAAATTAACTTTCTTGTGTGGCGTAAACCAGGGAATCTTGTTGGCTAGGCTTACTTAGGCCCTTGGGCCAATAGCCTAGTACCTACCAATGAACCATGGACGAGGGGAAGATGGTGCACACCGCCTACCTTGACAGCCTTTGACACTATTCCCCACTCGGGCCTAATAGATGCTCTGTCAACTTGGCATCAATCCATATGTTACCATATAAATAGCAAACTGGCTCAGTTTCATACAGACTCCTCAGAGGTGACCTCTGTCTAGCATACAAGGCGATCATGGACCCCACCTTGCTGGGATTGCTGCATATCCACAAGTCAAGCTAAACTCAAGTAACCCTGCATGCGCAGCCTCAACTTGGTCTGTGACATCAACGAGACTTGTTGGCTGGACAGATTTGTGTCCCAGAGACTCCCCCATCTATGGAATAGACTCCTTCTCCACATCAAGCAGAGTTCCTCTTTACACCTTTTTAAGTGCAACCTGGATAACTGGATGGAAAACAGAAAATATACCCCTGGGATTCCATCCATGTTCCTGCTGGACAGGAGTATTGGGTGCTGATTTGTCTAAACATGGGCTAAACTCTTGGCTAGGCTTATAAGGGCCTCAGGGCCAATAGCCTAGTAACCTCCTATAAACAACATACCGCTAAGCAGTGGTCCACAAGGTCAGTCTTGGGACCTCTACTGTTGGAATCTGTTTGTCCAAAGTATAAGCAAAAACTAAAGGTTATTAGCTGACACAGTTTGCTGATGACTGCAAACAGGGAATGGCCATAGAATCTCCTATGATGTCAACATCCTACAAGAGGGAGAAAACGAAAAAATGTAAACCACCACTGAACAACAAAGGCGAAAGTAACTTTGTGCAGCAAACTGTCAAAACTGACTAGGCAACGTACAAGAGGGCCTTACACAAACAGATGTTTGGTGACAAAGTCATGGCCTGAAACGCAATGCAAAACTAATATATTATCCCTTTTGGCAAGAGCGATGTTCCTGCTAACAACCTCATCAATAGCAACACCCTAAGTACACACTCAGTGGTGAGAAACCTGGGCACACAGGTTGACAGCAATATTACCTTTGACCCTTATGTCTCCACAGTGGTAAGAAGAGCCATATATCTAATCTCATTAGTAAGGGCATTGCCTCTAGACAAAAATAAGTTGTAACCTCCATGTACTCTTCCCTCATCAGGCCAATAATGGAGTACAGTGCCCCTTTTTGTAAGTACCTTTCCAAGCACCTGCAGCAATTGGAGACCACAAAGGTTCCTCACAAGGAAAATTCAACATCTTCAGCAGCTGTTCAGTGTGGATTGTCTGATATCCCTGTCATTTTATTCTGTTTCATACAGACTACTCAGAGGTGATCTATGCCATGCATATAAGGCAATCTCTGACACTGCTTTATTGGAAATGCTGCATATCCGCAAGTCAAATGGTACACAGGTTACTCACTCTAAAGATGTTAACCTGGTGTGTGACATTAATAGAATCTGCTTGTCGTATCACTGGGAACTAGCACAAAAAAAGTTTCTCCGTCTCAGAGATGTGTAAGTGAGATTCCTTCTCTCCGCTGCTGTGATGTAACAAAGTCATTTGTACTACATATTGATGCTACTAAGCCAAGAACTGGAAAAAGATCAAAACTTTAGCTGTGGTCCCAGACTGCTGACCGATTTTGACAGAACATATTCTCATTTAGAGATCCAGCTCAGATGTTGGCTATTGTTTGTGGATACGAAACTTTTTTTGATTAGATTTGTTGGCGAAATGGCTGTGCTTTATATAACCAGAAACCAGTTAAAAAGTACTTTAGAAGCCTCTGAAGAACAAATTTGTGACTCTTGTTTTCTGCCATCTGGCTTTTTTGTTAGTGCCAGATAGTAAACATAGATGAAATGCATATTCAGTTTTGGACCTCAACATAATTCTTGCAATGGTTGCTGTGTAACTAGAGGTGGGAGGGTCTATACCAAATTTTAAGTTGAGTAAGAGTCTTCCTGATAAGCAAGTTATTTTTTGGGGAAAATGATAAAGTAGGATCAGCAAAGACTCCTGGATATTTTTTATTTGGTATTGACTACTAGTACAGAGGTATCGTTGTTGTCCTTTATGTTAATAGGTGGAAATGTAGATAGTTTGTGAGCTGTAGTACAAAGCATGACAATAAATTAGTTGGGGTTTATTATCAATTTGTTTTTTGTCCAGTTGCAGAGGGAAGAGAAACTGATTTTGTAATGTCTGTTACAATCCTTTATGGGTTTTATTGGCTTCAAGGAAAATAATATTAGCATAAAGTATTACATCCAAGTTTGGAAGTTCATATGTGAGATATTTTAAGGATCTATAGAAGAAAAGTGATCCAGAAAAATAATTTCAGGAACACCTATGTTCAAGATACCACTGGATTAAAATGGGACTCCGCAAGAAACTGGAGGCATCATTCCATTGATTATCTGTTACTGATCTTGTAAACAGCGTAACGATGGACTAAGAAGACCATGTTTCCTTATCTGCAGGTCCACATATTCTTTAAAGTATGACATTGTTTTTATGAGACACAATCTGGAAATTATAGCTATGATTTTGATTGTAATTTCCAGTTTTATCTTGAACTGATTATAATTTTCATTGCATTGTTGTGAGTGTGTGTAAAATCTAAACAGACTGAGTATACGCAGTAAAGCAAACTGATGGTATTAGTAATAAATAAAAGAAGAAATACAATTATGATTTGAGTGCTGCATCCTAAATTGCCTAATTCCTATCAACTGTCATGATTTTGTAGGACTCTGGCAGACATAATTTTGGAATTTCTAGACCCCCCCCCCTGCCAGCAATTGAAAATGTCGTTGCTTATCGCTCTATACATTTCTGACAAAAGTAATCTAAGAACTGCAACAGGACACTGTCATAAGGGTGTTTTATGAGTGCTAATAAAATGCACAAGTCACCTCAATAATATGGTTAGCATATGGTAACTTTGTTTCCTGTTACAGCAAGAGGTTCTCCGGTTCGATTCTCTGCTGGGGCACCTTTCTGTGCGGAGTCTGCATGTCCTCCATGCAGTTGAGTGAGTTTTAAAGACATGCAGATAGGTGCATGTGTGTGTGCCCTCTGTGAAGGATGGGCACTGAGCTGGCAACTTGATACTGTAAAACACCACTGCCAATCAATCTGTGGACCAATGATCTGTAGTGGCCCCTAACTAGGAAAAGCCAAGAGACATTGTTTTAACTCTTATTCTTTGTAAAGGTTCTAGCTCACCATTTACTCCAACTTATTTTGTGATACATTACTAAGAAACTGTTTGTTTACATAGAATAATAGACTGGAACATTAAAACTCAGCACATATACTTTATTGGTGAGGCCACCTTGTTGTATTTTCCTGTATTATTAGGTAATGGCTTGGAAAAGTATTTCTGGATTGATTGTCCAAGTAATATAAAATAAATATACCCTGGTGTCAGTATTAGAAATATATCAATAAAACTCTGGTATATGTAGAGAATGCAGACAACCCTAGCTTATTAAAATAGAGTGAGGTAATCTCTTTGACATAATTTGGAAGGCAGTCCACAATTGTTGAGTATCTCTGAAGAATAAATTTGTGACTCTTGTTTTCTGCCATCTGGCTTTTTTGTTAGTGCCAGATAGTAAACATTGATGAAATGCATATTCAGTTTTGGACCTCAGCATAATTCTTGCAATGGTTGCTGTGTAACTAGAGGTTGGAGGGTCTATACCAAATTTTAAGTTGAGTAAAAGTCTTCCTGATAAGCAAGTTATTTTTTGGGGAAAATGATAAAGTAGGATCAGCAAAGACTCCTGGATATTTTTTATTTGGTATTGACTACTAGTACAGAGGTATCGTTGTTGTCCTTTATGTTAATAGGTGGAAATGTAGATAGTTTGTGAGCTGTAGTACAAAGCATGACAATAAATTAGTTGGGGTTTATTATCAATTTGTTTTTTGTCCAGTTGCAGAGGGAAGAGAAACTGATTTTGTAATGTCTGTTACAATCCTTTATGGGTTTTATTGGCTTCAAGGAAAATAATATTAGCATAAAGTACTACATCCAAGTATGGAAGTTCATATGTGAGATATTTTAGGGATCTGTAGAAGAAAAGTGATCCAGAAAAATAATTTCAGGAACACCTATGTTCAAGATACCACTGGATTAAAATGGGACTCCGCAAGAAACTGGAGGCATCATTCCATTGATTATCTGTTACTGATCTTGTAAACAGCGTAACGATGGACTAAGAAGACCATGTTTCCTTATCTGCAGGTCCACATATTCTTTAAAGTATGACATTGTTTTTATGAGACACAATCTGGAAATTATAGCTATGATTTTGATTGTAATTTCCAGTTTTATCTTGAACTGATTATAATTTTCATTGCATTGTTGTGAGTGTGTGTAAAATCTAAACAGACTGAGTATACGCAGTAAAGCAAACTGATGGTATTAGTAATAAATAAAAGAAGAAATACAATTATGGTTTGAGTGCTGCATCCTAAATTGCCTAATTCCTATCAACTGTCATGATTTTGTAGGACTCTGGCAGACATAATTTTGGAATTTCTAGACCCCCCCCCCCCCCCCCCCCGCCAGCAATTGAAAATGTCATTGCTTATCGCTCTATACATTTATGACAAAAGTAATCTAAGAACTGCAACAGGACACCGACATAAGGGTGTTTTATGAGTGCTAATAAAATGCACAAGTCACCTCAATAATATGGTTAGCATATGGTAACTTTGTTTCCTGTTACAGCAAGAGGTTCTCCGGTTTGATTCTCTGCTGGGGCACCTTTCTGTGCGGAGTCTGCATGTCCTCCATGCAGTTGAGTGAGTTTTAAAGACATGCAAATAGGTGCATGTGTGTGTGCCTTCTGTGAAGGATGGGCACTGAGCTGGCAACATGATACTGTAAAAACACCACTGCCAATCAATCTGTGGACCAATGATCTGTAGTGGCCCCCTAACTAGGAAAAGCCAAGAGACATTGTTTTAACTCTTATTCTTTGTAAAGGTTCTAGCTCACCATTTACTCCAACTTATTTTGTGATACATTACTAAGAAACTGTTTGTTTACATAGAATAATAGACTGGAACATTAAAACTCAGCACATATACTTTATTGGTGAGGCCACCTTGTTGTATTTTCCTGTATTATTAGGTAATGGCTTGGAAAAGTATTTCTGGATTGATTGTCCAAGTAATATAAAATAAATATACCCTGGTGTCAGTATTAGAAATATATCAGTAAAACTCTGGTATATGTAGAGAATGCAGACAACCCTAGCTTATTAAAATAGAGTGAGGTAATCTCTTTAACATAATTTGGAAGGCAGTCCACAATTGTTGAGTATGTGAAAGTTTTGCTTGAGATAATATATAGCTGTTTTTTCAAGCTCATTGGAAATAATATACCAGGGTTGCCTGTTCTCTCTAGATGTTTTTTCTTCTGCTTTGTTTGACTTAATTACTTGCTGCTTTTAATTTTTTTTGCTGTCATTAACTTGTCCACTATAAGCAGTTGGGTCATGCCTTCAGCAAACTACTTTGGACAAGTATATTCACAGGACTATTGAATGAATTGTTGTTTAGTCATTTAGATAAGTGTGAGTCTTGGTGACCATAAAGGTCTTTTGAACACCACGTCTGTCAATAAAGGCTTTAAGTTCCTGCAAATCCACTTTCGTTATTTCCATAATGCTGATTATTAATTTAACCTCTGCTGACCTCTTCACCTTTTGCCTTTGATTTCTGTCAGCATGAGGGTTAGCAAATTATCTCTGTTGCATTATGGGACACAACTGTTGTTTTAGTTGCAGTTTCATATACTGCACTGAACAGTGTGGGTTTATTTCCTTAAATATTGACCATTAATTAAATACTTTATATAAATGGAAGTAATAACCAAATTGATTTTAGTGTAGTTATCAGAAATCTCATTGTTTTCTTCAACAACCGTGTTTCGCAGAATAGATTTTCCAGCATACAGCCGTTCTTGTGGCTCATCTGTCACAGCCATATGTTAACATCAGGAAAAACATAACTGACTACATGGAATTTTTTGACAATGTTACATTTGCTGTTTATTATCTTATGCAGATTTGTCATATTCCTCTAAAGAAGCAAGTTTGTTTTAATGTCATTACTCCAGCATCATCTTTAGGAAGCCTTGAGACCAGAAAAACAAAATTGGTCACTGTCTCCTTTTCTACAGCTTATATTTGCAGAGAGTTGAAAGGGCTCTATGACAGTATCTTGACTTTATGATGATCAGCAAGCTAGCTTTTACACTTCCTTTCACCTTCATAAAAATTCTCTTTAACAGCTCTATATTTTCAACCATCAGTTAGTACTGTCTACATATCTGAGAAATGTCAACATTTCTTCATGCAGTTTTCATCCAGACTTGCATTTCTCATGATGTACTTACTGTTCAAATTAAGTAGAGGAACAGTTTACAGCCTTGTCACTTTCCTTCCCAATGTAGAAGCAGTCAGTTATTCTATATTTAATTGTAACTGTTGCTTCTCTGTTTGAATACAGATTCCTTAGGAGGCAAAAAAAGGTTACCCCATACCCTCATTTCATTAAGAGCTTGACAACGTTTGCTATTCACAGTCAAAAGCAGTAGAGTAGTCAATAAAGCAGAAGATATTTTTTTCCTGCTATTCAGTGAAAGTTGGCAGTTTGATCTCCGGTGCCTCTCTCCCTTCTAACATCCGCTTGTACATCTGGCATTTTGCAATCCTGTATGGATTGCTGGAATTTTGCCTTGCGGGATCTTTAGCATTACCTTGATGGAATAGAAAATAAGTGCAGTTTTTCAGTAATTCAAGTACTCATCATTACCCCTTTTGAGACAGGAATATGAAGTAGCTTTCCAGTCCAGTGGCCAGTGCTCTGTTTTATGAATTTTCTGGCAAATTGAGTAACACTGTGACAGCATCATTTTGCAGGATTTTAAACAATTCAGCCAGAATTCTGTTACTTCAGGCTTTAGGCATTTTAGTGTGCATTTAACTTCATTATCCAGCATGTCCTGTTCTAAATCAAGGCACATATACCATATGTATTTTTGATTTTAGGGACCACCTCATATAGTTATTCTGTACATTCCTGCCACCTCTTAATATCCGTGGTTTTTATGTCTCCTCTGTTTTCCTGTTATGCCCATGTTAACCTAGAAGTTTCCTTTAATATCTCCGTTCTTCCTGAATAGATTTTTCCCATTCTGATATCCTGTTTGAATGCTTTGCAGTGCTTATTTAAATATATTCCCTTAAATGTTTCGATTCTCTGAAACCAGCCTGACATCTCTGTTTCCATTCCTCCTTTCTTTTACTCTCACCTTTTCCTCAACCACATCTAAATATTCAAAAGCCAGTTATTTTTATTAAAGATTTTTTTCTCCTCCTGCCTGCTGACCGTCAAGCCTCTTCCTACCAGATACTTGTTTGTTCCCCCATGGTGGGAAGTCCTCTGATACAATGAGGCAAGAGCAATCCAGGGATGCATCACAGAGAGAGCCATTAGGGTTGCTTGTACCCACCCAGTCATCTCAGCTATGAGGGCTTTTTAATGTGAATGGCGTCAGTGATGTCAGCACACAGTCACCACAAGGACCACCTATGCCCTTTGGTCTGTGAATGTGTGTTTCTTCAGTTGTGCTGATAAAGGTTACTAGCATTTAGGCGGCCATGCTTACATCCTGCCTGTACTGGCTGCCTCTGTTCTGGCATGCCTGCACCCTCTAGCAGAAGCTGTCAGTAGAGCAGCTGAATGAGACAACCATAACTATCACCCCTTCCTGTCAGTATGGGCATGTCCTCTCTATAGGTTCATAGGTAGGTACTAGGCTATCGACCCAAGGGCCTATGTAAGCCTAGCCAGCAAGGTTCCATAGCTTACGCCACCCAAGAAAGTTATTTTCCTGTGCCCCTGCCCAGCAGAGACACAGAAGTGATCCCCGGGTTGTATTTCCTGTTTCTCTATCTGTGCCATCAAGCACTGCAGACAACTGACAAAACTCAGATTTACTGAGCTCTTGGCTGAGTTATCACTCTAAGCATCCAACACAGGCTGAAACAGCTATTTTGTCTTTATGGTCTACTTTAATTATAAAATGTTGTTCATTGCCTTCTGGACAGCACACAACTTTAATTACACAAATGGATCAATTAAAAAGGCATATCCTTTATTTCAAACTTGGACTGCTACATAATTGAAATGTAGCTATTCAGAGTTCATGTTACAAATGTGTGTGGTCTATCAGTACTCTAAATTGGATTTTATTTAGTTTAGATCAAAATGGGGACAGTTGAGGTTGATGCACAATAGTCAAAATGCACTACGTATCACAAAAGAATTATGCTGCCCTGATAGAAACGACAGCTTAATTTAAATATCACAATCCATTATTCCCTCCTTTCCAAAAGTATAACATATATATATATATATATATATATATATATATATATATATATATATAAACCCATTTCGCTGACAGCTCATTTCATTGACAAAGTATTCAAGGCAAAAACCTACCCTTGTGTGCTGTCTGCTGTTTTTCCCTCCCACTGTGGTGGGTGTGTGAGTTGTTGTTACATTGGGGGTGTGTGGGGGCACAGCCCCCAATGAAGAAGTCTGTCAACGAAATGGGTTTCAGTGAAATAGGCTGTCAGCTAGCAGAAGTAGACCCATATATATATATATATATATATATATATATATATATATATATATATATGTACGTGTGTCTGTGTTGTGTGTGTGTATATATATATATATATATATATGTATATATATATATATGTATATATATATATATGTATATATATATATATATGTATATATATATATATATATATATATATATATATATATATATATATATATATATATATATATATATGTATATATATATATATATGTATATATAGATATATATATATGTATATATATATATGTATATATACATATATATATATATATACATATGTATATATGTATATATACATATATATATATGTATATATATATATATATATATATATATACATTCATTAACCATAACTAATCCATTGTGCTGACAATAGAAATCATTGTTGAATTACCTCTGTTTAAGAAGCACCATTCCAGAAATTGCCTTCGGTGTAATTTTAATCAGATCTCTGTCCCCTTTAAACCTGAGCATTGCTTCTTGTACAACATCTCACAATTAAACTCTCATGAAAGATAGTAGAAACTGCATTAAAATCAGTGGGTTAGTGAGATGCAGGGTTCAAAGACTTGCTCTGGTCTGATCATAGCAGATTTGGTAGATGTATCCTTGATTAATCCACTGGAGATCTCTAAACACAAACATTGTCAAAGATCTGACTCAGAAATAACATCCTCCTCTGCCTGCATGTTTACCTTCACTTCATGAAGATCTGACAGCTGCGACTTCTATTTATATAGCCAGTATTACAACCCAAGTACCCATGTTTAATTTCAGAAGTGTTGCTATAGTGAACAAAAGGGTGTGTGATTGGAAGAGGGGGTGGTATTTATGCCGTTTTTTTGAAATAGAGAAAGCAAGACTTCCATGTGGCTACTTTGGTCACACTTTGACATTTATTTGAAAATAGCAGCAAAAGGCAATATCTGTTAAAGTGCAATTTTTACAATGCAGGAATAATAGTAACTAGCATATTATTAAAGGCAATAATGAAATTAATGGAAATATTTCATTATACAAATGTGTAGTGGTAATTCAGCACATACCAAACAAAAACAGCTAAGAGTATTGCAGTGTCTTGTCATTAGTTGCCTATGTCAAGTTAATAGTGCTGAAAATTAATACATAAGGACAGTTTATCTGTGTTGTATATTTTCTATCTAGTTTAACATATATTATGTACATCTGAAAACCACATCTAACTTTGTATCTACAGACATTGCCCAGATTATAGAAAATTCCTACTGTAGTAAAAAGGAACCATCTATCAGAGGAACCTCCCAGAATACTATATTTAGCACACTACTGTCTGGGCAACTATATAGTTGCAAATAAGTAACTGTATGACTTAAATCAGAAATGTCTAGGTGAAGGATTTTAAGATGGCCTGGACCTGCAAATCATAGACGCAATCCCATAAGTGTTGAATTGTGTCCTGTAACGTGCATTGTACAGCGTTTATTAATTAGATCCAAAAGCACCCCCAGCACAGCTGGAGGAGCCTGGGGAAGCATGCTTCAGCAGACAGAACATTTCTCTATGGAATCCCATCAACCATGAAGCAGAGCCATTTTGATATGAGAAGAGGGGTCACGAATAGTCCCTACGTATCCATCTACAGCAACAGGTGTGGAATGTACTGAATTGGTGCACTGTAGCATTCCTAGGACAGTCACTGCTGCATGGTGTTATGTTTTAATTTGCCTTGATCTCTCACTCCTAAATTTGTGTGTTAGATTATCATTTATTAATTGTCCGGAAACCTACTGTGGAGTTTATGGTTATATCATTCAGTGGTTGGCTCATCCCTTACAAGATGAACTTGGCTGATTTGCTTTCAAGAATATGTTTAGCTTTTGTTCATCCTATTAATATGGAGTTTGTCGGGGTTCCAAACGTATTGTTCTCCATGTATATGCTACTATTAGGTGAGCTTCTTGAATAGAATTGTCTACATTATCACTGCTATGTTGCTAATACTAAGATTTGCCTCTGTTTAACTCAACATATGTTGTCGTTTGACAAATAATGCAGAGATCTAGAATAAATATAGAGATTTGTGTTAACTATTAATACACTCTTTCAGTGCTGCATTGCAAAAAGGGATTTTAAAACCAACAGTGAATGCCTGATATTTAGCTAAGTACCTGTAAGGTTTTGTATTATGTTAAAATGCAAATTCATTTTATTAATTTGTATAAACTGGCATTAGAAAATGTTTTTTAATAGCCAAACTTCTCTTTATTCTTGTGGGACTATCAATGATTGGTCTGGTTCAGAGAACACACACTGGTCTGAACATAGTAGATTTGGCAGATATATCCTTGATGAAATCACTGGAGATCTCTAAACACGCATTGTCAAAGGTCTTACTAAGAAATAAAAGAACATCTCCCTCTGTCCTCCGTGAGAAACGTACTTCTGTACCTTTAATATAAGATATAATTAGCACCACAGTTACACTGCAGTATAGAAAATTAATCATTGTATGCCTCTTGCACTGAGTGTGCTGCATTAATCTGTTTTCTTACATTTGAATTATTGTCCCTCTTTAATTATAATGAATTGCAGTAACTGTATAAATTGCCTAATGTTACCATGTCTATCCCATACTTCTAGAAGCATGAAAAGCTTTTCCGTCATGTTGCATATTGATTATATGAATATTGACGGTGCACAATAACGGTCTGTTTGGAAAAAGAATTATAAACATAATCACTTACACTTCGTTAAGATAATTAACTATGAACACAGTCTGATTTGTTTGCTTATGTCTGGAGGTGTCATCAACATGTATTGCAGTTTCCTGTTTGATGAAGCATGTCTAGTTAATTTAATAATGATCCCTTTGTTAACTTAATGTGATAAGCCTAGGAAGTCTTTGATTTTTAATAGTTTATGGTTTCAGTGACTTCTGTGCTGGCTCATAGAAGGGGAGGATCTATCAACTTCACTGATTTATGATATCACCGAGAAATGTTAAATTTGTTTTAAATGTAAATTATTTGCACATGTAAAATGTTAATTTATTTCTGAAGTAATTACTTAAGAACTTGGTGGTTTATGATGTAAATGTGATAGTTTACAGTTCACAACGCTTCCCAGTTCCATTTCTGGAAGCTTGCAAACTAGTTGACTGTACAATTATTCAAATCTTTATACCTTGCTTTGATTTAACATTTGATTATGATCAGTTGATACTGATCTGACACACACCTTCAAGTTCAGGATCTTGGAGAAGTTACGTGATACATCTAGAGGTGGTGATGTTTGTAATTTGACAGAATCCAAAGAGAGTAGTTGGATTATCAAGCTTAGGGCTGATGTTCCACCTGGCTTGAATGGTATAAAACCATTCTTAAAAATGAGGAGACTCAAGATATGATTGTTAAAGTCCCTCTTATGTCCATATCATTTTGTACATATTTGTTGACATTTTTTATGTCTCTAGACATTTTAATATGTTTTGTTTTTTGCGTCGATGAGTCATACAGATTATGGCTAGGTTATTTCAACTAGGAACTCTGATTATGGAAACACAAAGTGCTCTGATGCAGGACTTGTGTTTATGCATTTACCTTTATAGTGTAGGGGCTTGGGTCTATATAGGATCAATATTATGTTAGCTGATGACAAGAGATTGAGTCTCTATTCATGGCTTTAGATAGGTGATAGTTTGTGTTGTTGTTAGGTTTAAAATATATATATTTTTTCACCGAAGAGTCATGTCTTTTACTTTGTTAATAATTTTATAATTTTAAAGTTTTTATGTATTTATGTCAATTGATATTATATGAATTTTATATGAGATGGCTC